>NC_141149.1:83095120-83395695 GCF_053477565.2 Lygodium microphyllum
AGCTTTTGTAAGAAGGAGACCAATTGTTTGATGGAGGTTGGGGAAGGTAGTGCTAGCAATGTTTCTACCTTATTTGGATCTACCTCAATTCCTTCAATTGACACTACATGCCCTAGTAGTGTAACCTTGCTTTCCCCAATGTGACATTTATCCTTATTTAGTTGTCCACCCAACCTAGCTAAGCGAGTAAATCCTTCATCAACCTTGCGTAGATGTATGTTCCTTGGGCTGTAAATACAAAAGTCGTCTATGAAAACCCTTATGGACTTACCAAAGTAAGGTTGGAAAACCATATTCATGAATCGTTGAAAGGTTGCTGGGGCATTTGTGAGACCAAAGGGCATGACCCGAAAGGCAAAACAGCCCCATGGTGTGATGAAAGTGGTCTTCTTTTGATCCTCCTCTGCAATGTGAATCTGGAAGTAGCCAGAGTAGCCATCACACACCCTATACCGCTCATGTCCCGCTACTTCATTCAAGATTTCATCCTGAAATGGGAGAGGGAAGTGGTCCCTCTTTGTTGCAGCATTTAGTGGCTTGTAATCTATGCATACTTGCCACTTACCATTTTTCTTTGGCCTCACTACTACTGGGGAGACCCATTCTGAATCTTCCACTGGGTATATGAATCCTGCATTCAAGAGTCTCTTCACCTCCATCAAGAGTGCATCCTGTTGCACAACTCCCAGCCTTCTCAATCTTTGTACTATAGGTTTGCTTCCTTCTTTGAGTTGGATGTGATGCTTCACTGCAGTGACACCTGTAATGTGAGTATAATCAGAAATAAACAATGATGCATGCTTCTTGAGAACATCCACATAACCCTCCCTTTCTTCATCCTTTATATCCTTGGATATCATCTTCTCTAGGCTAGCATCCCACACATCTTCTCCTTGGATTCTTGGGTTGTCTTCTGATAAGGTAGGTTCTTTTAAGGTGACGCCCATAACTTCGAGAGTGCTATCACTCTCTCCACTTGAACTCTCTCCCTCTTCTACTGATGAGGAACATCCACTTGAGCTCCACTCATCGGCAGACGTTTCTAGTTCAAGGTTCTCTTGACACCCACTCTTCAAGTTGTAAACCACCTTTTGATCGTGGCCACCCACCTTACGTGGCCTCAACTCCAGATCTCCTGTTGCCCAATCTTGCCTAGCTCCGATGCCCATAAGCCAAGGTCTCCCTAGGATGAGGGGATATCCTTCCCCCTTTACTGGCATCACATAAACATCCACTGCTGCAGTGATTCCAAAAACAGAAACTCTCAAAGCTTTCACTACACCCACACATGTGACCGCATCATTGTTGGCCATCTTTGCCCTGAAGGCTGAGGATTCCATTACTTCTAAACCTAATTGATGCATAAGTTTTTCTGTCATGACACAAACCTCTGCTCCACTATCGATGTATGTTTTTTGAATCCGTTGACCTTTAATTTGAGCCTCCACTATAGGCACTATATCTTTGAGTCCATATGCCTTGATTGCACTAACCATTTTACCTTGCCTTGCCCTTGTGCTTACCATTTTTGACCATTGTCGTCGTAACTTTGGAGAGGCATGAAGTAGTTGTGGCCAAGTAATTTTTGGCCCTTGAGAGCTCACATCTGCTACTAGATCATAAGGTTGTGTCCGAGAACCCAAAGGGAAGTCAGAGATATCAATTTTAGACCTAGTTCGAGTCTTTCTCTTCTTCCCTTCATCTCCAGGTGCCCGTGATGTACTTGCCTCATTGGTTGCTTCCTTGCTTGCCTTAGTCTGGACACGTACCCGCTTGATAGGCATGGTCTCTACTACATCTACCTTCATCTTACCTCTTGCTATTTCTTCTTGGAGCCTTCTATCCCTGACCACCTCCTCTATTTTTATGACATTAACATTTGGTTGAACAACAGGGGTTTCAACTTGAACATAAGGTGGTTGTAAAATTGCAGGTCGTGATTGCTCTTGCTCTTGAGTCCTAGCACGAGGAGGGCTTACTTGTTGTCGAGGACCTCTGGCAGGGTGATCATATCTTCTAGGGTGAGGACAATTGTACATGCCATGTCCATTTTCTCCACAATTGTAACACAACATCTCCCTTGCTTGTCGCCGCATTTGTGGTCGATTCCCACCATTCCCCTCGATAGGTCTTCTTGCACCTTGCACAAGATTCACTCTCAAACCCTCTAGTTGATTAGTAAGATTGTTTATTTGTTGGATCATGTCTTCTTGACCTCTAACAAGGCCTGGTGCATTAGATACATTTGGGGAAACTTGAGAGGCCTCCATAGTTGCGATGTTGTTTCCCAAACCTGCTTGGCTAGCTTGGGCTTGGTACAGAATCTTTCGATTCTTTTCCCTAGTGATTCTCAAAGCATCTTCAAAAGTGTTTGGAAATTTCACCTTTACCTTCTCCCTGAGCAAGGGATACAAACCTGAAATGAATCGATCCTTTTTAAGGCAGTTTGGAGCTCTCTCTCCAGGGTTCAGTGAGTCTGACCACTGCCCCCAAAGCTTCAAAAACCCTTCCTCATAAGTTGCATAACCATAAGGATCACTTTGATGGAGGGCCAAAAGTCATTGCCATAACTCTTTGGCTGAGTTAGTTTGTTGAAATCTCTGCAAGAAAGCTGCCTTCAATCCTTCCCATTCAGCTCTTTGGACCGGATTTAGAGTTTGGAACCACATTCTAGCTTCTTCCTTGAGCATAAAAGGAAAAGCCCTCAACTTTAATGCTTCATCATCCCTCCCAGAGACAAGGAAGGCCATCTCAAGGTTGTCTAAAAAATCCAATGCATTTTCTCCATTACGCCCAAAGAAGCTTGGAAATGCCATGTTGCCTTAGTAGAGTACAAAGATGAACACGTCTAGACTTAAGTTGTATTTTATGAGGGGAAGGATGAATGGGTTTACCGATGCATTGATTTCAGCAAGACGTCTAGGCCCCAATATGCTTCTAATAATGCCTTGGAATCTAAGCTTTGTGCTAGCTACAATATGCACAGTTTGCATAGCAAGTGGACGGATAGGTCCATACAACTCGTTGTGATTCATGAGAAACTATTATAATAGGATAAAGACATGTACATTGAAGGATGCATTGTAGTCTAGCATTGGGAAGATTATAGGTTCTGGTGATACAAGAATCTCCCTTAATCTTTCAGCCCCAAAGTACATGACAAGACGCTGCTGGAAGAAAATCTTCCTACTGATGCATACATTAACTTGGATGTTTTGTACAGAGTGGAAGATGTAGAAATTCCGGCCATTATTATTATTCATGAGTAGAAACTACTTAAGGGAGTAGAGGAAATGCACTTTCTTGAATTATGAAGGATTTTTTCCCAGAATGTTTCTTTTGGGATCCCACCAACTTTGCTATACGGAGAATTTGCTCACCAGTGATTGTTCTTGCCTTGGTGTGTCCATCCTCGGCGACATATATTTCATAAGGTGTGATGGCCACCTTTTCAACCACACCCAACCTTCAAGCTAACAACAGTTGAAGGTAGTCTTCATACTTTGCACTTCTACAAAACTCCACACCGTTCATGCATAGTTGTCCTCCTTTGATGTGGATTAGGCCAGAGAGAGAGAGGGATTTGATGATTTGGAGACGAGGACCTCTCGGAAGGGCTTTCACTTTGTTTGCAAAACACTCACCACAATTATGAGAACCTAGCAATTGATGGCCACATATTTTTTTCCCTTGTGAGATAATGGAATTTCTAAAGTGAACACATTTTACCCGCATGCGTGCCGTCATCCGATAGGCATACTTTCTTTCTTGGGCTTCCTTAGGAGACCATTCTGGGAGTTGTGGACTTTGATCAGCTTCAAACAGAGTTGGTGAAGGCGTTGGAGAAAAGCCACTTGGAGTACTTGTTGTAGAGGATGCACCACCATTTGTTGTATCGTCTCGCATGGATGAGAATGTCCTCAGTGGGGGCACCAATTTATGACGAAGGAAATTCGGTATGGCAGCCTCTATACTATGCCAAACTCCCTTCTGCCACAAAGTGAATGAGATAAGGGCACCACCTAGTCATGGAAGAGCGGACTAGGACGCTATGCAAGAGGGAGAGGAGATTGTAAGGAAGAAAAGATGGAAACTAAGAGAGGAAGAGAGAGAGAGTGAGTGAGAATGAGAGAACTATGAAAAAATAGATGAATCAATAAACTTAAGAGATGGAGAAACCTCAGGACATAACCAATATACACAATATGGACGCCAATATCCTGGGCTTATTACATTGTAGAGCACACATAAGCTATAGTAAGAGAAGGAATTCCATAAGCTCATGAAGGTGAATGGGGAAGGCTCAATAGGGCTGAAGGAGGCCTCTTTGCTCTCTCTTTTCTTGCAAATTACAAAGGAGAAGGCCTCTTTATATAGGCCTTGAGGGTGTTTAGGGAGGAGGTTAAGATGTAATAGGAATTAACACCACCAAAGCTACATTAAGGCGGTTCCACCAATATGGAAGCTCCATCTAGATGTTTTGTTGACCAATTTGTACTTAATCAAGCTCCATCATAGGTGAGTTGTCTCCATTCCCCCCCCCATAGCTTGAGTCCAAGAGCTCTCCTATAAAAAAATATAGAGAATCTTCATAAAATAAGATCATATCTAGCAATAATAGAGAGAGAGTAATGAGAGTTCATACATTACTACTACAACTAAGGATGATTTGAGGGTGATTTAGGAGGGGAATTCTAATGGTTTATTAGCTTGAGAGAGAGAATAAGAGAGGGGAAATGGTTGGGGTCTAATGAATGGTGTTTTATGGAAGTGTTAAGTGTGGGGAAGAAAGTATGGATGTGTATTAAATTGGGAGGTGGTCTCCACTGCAGTTGGAAAAAGTTGGCATCCACCATTTTGGCCATATCTCCCGAGTCGTAGCTCCAAAAAATTATAAAAAAATACCAGCCAAAACTTCAGCTCACGCGCTACAACTTTCATGTTGAAAAGTTTTTTTGGATCGGAGTGGAAGTATTTTTAAAAAATCTTACAAAATCATGTGCCTGATTTTTCTTCCACTAATGCTTCCAAGAAGGGTCCCATTTGGTTGAATTGTCATAAGGCTCCAAAGTCATGACATTATGAGCCTCACATGCCCTTTGGATGGCTCCAAATCCATTTCATATCTTTCCTTTTCACATTATACATTTTCCCTTCACCTTCCTCCATTGATCTTTACTCTTCACCCCCCTTGGTAAACCGGTCTATAAAATATTTTCATCCAGTGATGTCTTGGATTTCCCAAGAGGTTGTTCCCACCCTCTTCTTTATTTCAAAGCTCCAAATGTGCAAAAAAACAACAAAATGTTAGACAAATATTTTTTTGTGATTTTCTCGGATCAACTTCAGCACTATCACCTGTAATAGTCAAGTCATCCACATAGATGACTATGATGACCAAACCTGCATCTCTCTTTCTCACATAAAGTGAGTGATCAGTATCAGAAACATAAAAGCTAGTATTGACAAGATACTCTCTGATCTTGTCAGACCATGCTCTAGGTGCTTGCTTGAGCCCATAGAGGGCCTTCTTCAACCTGCACACATACGTGGGATGCTCTAAATCTTCATAACCTGCTGGCTGATCCATATACACTTCCTGCAAATCACCATGCAAGAAGGCATTCTTCACATCCATTTGCTGCAACCTCCAACCTTTGGCTGTTGCCAAAGTAATCACATATCTGACAGTTGCCATCCTAGCAATTGGACTAAAAGTTTCTTCATAGTCTATGCCATATGTGTGGGCATAGCCTTTTGCAACCAGCCTAGCTTTGTACCTACTAATAGAACAATATGCATTGTGCTTAATCTTATAAACCCACTTACATCCAATAGCTTTCTTGCCCTTCGGCAATGATACTAGATCCCAAGTCTTATTGGCCTCTAATACAACCATCGCCTCATCCATTGCTGTATCCCAATGAGTATGACCAACAGCATCCTCAAAATAAGTGGGCTCAACATCCTCAACTAGTTTCACCATATAAGCATAATGGTGAGTTGCATAACCTTCAAAACCAAATCTTTTAACAGGGTATCTGAACCTGCTAGATCTGCGTACCACCGGATCACTCAATGGAGCCTTTACATTACTATGAGCTCTCTGTATACCTGGTATCCTGACAGAAGGAATACCAAGCTCATCATCCAAGCTCTCTGAGCCACTAGAGTCTCCATCAAGAGCTGCATCAATGCTATCTGACACTTTATTCTTTCCTTTGTCTTTACCTGTAGTGCTACTAGATGCACTTGAAGATAAAGAGCTACTCAGTCTCCCAGACCAAGGACTACCAGATGATGTCTCTGGTCCACTAAGAGTCCATGATTCTTGCTTTTCAGCGTGCACATGAGTGTCATGATCATCATCATCATCCAATGCATCACCACTAGATGCATACCAATTGCTCATTTCATCAAAGATGACATCCCTGCTCACTCTGAACTTACATGTGACAGGGTTATAACAGCGATACCCTTTCTGCTCTAAAGAGTATCCAATAAAGACACATTTTTCTGCCTTTGGATCAAGCTTCTTCTGTAGCTCATCTCGCACATGAACATATGTAACACAGCCAAATACCTTGAAGTGTGATACATCAGGCTTCTTGCCAGTAAAGCATTCTTCAGGAGTCATCCCATGAACTGCAGCTGTGGGAGTTCTATTCATAATGTAGACAGCAGTATGGACAGCCTCAGACCAAAAATGTTTGGGCATATTCTTTTCAGCCATTAATGCACGTGCAACTTTTGCAATATGCCTGTTTTTTCTTTCTACAACACATTTTGCTATGGGGTATACCTGCATGTGAACTATCTCTTTATCCCATGAGACCTTAGAAAATCACTGAACTCATTCGAGAGGTACTCTCCCCCTCCATCTGACCTCAAGCACTTTACTTTCAAGCATGTTTCTCTTTCAACTGCAGCCTTGAAAGTTCTAAAGTGCTCAAACGCTTCACTCTTTTCCTTCATAAAATATACCCACAGCTTTCTAAAACAATCCTCAATGAATGTGATAAAGTATGAACTACCTCCAAGAGATACATTTTGTGTAGGCCCCCAAATATCTGTATACACAACATCAAGGATATTTTTGCTGACATCTCTGTCATGTGAAAAGGTTGTCTTGCCTGCTTACCCAACTGACATGCTTTGCATACCTTACGAAATTCTGCAACTCTAAATGTAGGCAAAACATGTAACCAACCCTTTGGACTGCATTTCAGTCTTTGTACATTTACATGTCCAATGCGTTTGTGCCAAATTTCAATATCTACAACAACACCTTTTCCTTTAGCATACATAACAGCATTCATAGTAGGAATTCCAGCATCCAGAGTAAACATACGTCCAACTCTACTTCCCTTTGCAACCAACCTGCACGTCATTGAAGTCTTCTACAAAGCAGCCCTTTGCATTAAATCTGACTTGCAGCCCTTGCTCTACCATCTAACCGACTGACACGAAGTTCTTTGTAATAGATGGCACATGTAATACATCTGAAAGACTCTTTGTCTTACCATCATGCAAGGACAAGGGAACTTTTCCAATGTGTGAAATTGGGTGGCATGAATCATCACCCGTCTGCACATAACCTGTATTTTGCAAATCCTATATCTCTCCAAATCATTCTGCATGGCTGGTCATATGATTGGATGCACCTGAACCAACATACCAAACATCATCATGTGTTCTAACAGCATTTAGCATATGTTGCATAACAAATAGACGTTCATTTTTGTCTTCATTCTGTCGTGAAGACGATGCATAGTTTTCTTGCTACAACTTACCACTGCAAATATCATCTTTCTTAGCATAAGATTGGGCTGCAATATGACCTGTTTTGCCAGAGTAGTGACACACAATACCAGAGTTGTTAGAACCTCTGTTCTGCCATCCACCTCTTCCTCTAAAGCTCCCCCTGCCTCTAAAGTTACCACGACCTCTTGCATATTGCCAAATTGCTGATTCAATCTGTTTTGCTAGTTCTCACTACCACGTCCTGTACCATGGCCTCTTGAAGAGAACCTGCCACGTCTCCTTCTTGAACTAGAGTAGAAAGCTTGGACCTATTTACCAATTCTTTCAGATGTCTCACTCTGCATGTTGATCTCTTCAGTGATCATAAGGGAGACCAACTCATCGAAATCTAGAAATGGCTTTCTCACATATAAGGAAGTTACAAAAGACTTCCAAGCCTTTTCATTGTTAAGTCCACCCAAGGTAGACGACACCAAATCATCATCATCGGGCATTGCATCAATCACTGCCAAGGCATTTGCAATGCTCTTTACCTTCAGTGCATACTTATTGATAGACATCTTCCCTTTCTTCAATGTATTCAACTCTTTCTTGAGTTGAATCTTTCGTGCCTTTGTATTTACGGAAAACATACTTTCAAGTATGGTCCAAGCTGCATATGAATTCTATGCATTTTTTATATGTCCCAGCATATTATTGTCAATTACTGAAGACAGCCAATACATGACCTTTTTGCCTTTTGCATTTCATTCCTTCTGTGCCTTTGTCTCTTCTGTAGTTGGAGGATCACTCACATCTTCACCTGACACAAACTTGTAGAGGCCTTTTCCAATAAGGAAGTTCATGAAACAAAACTTCGATGAAGGGTAGTTGTTCTTGTCGAGCTTCTCAATGATGGGGTTTCCACTGTTCTCTGCCATTATCACAAAACTAATACCAAACAGTAAGCAAAATCTTCTGCAACCCTCAACCTGTAGTGTACAACAATACACCAGACAACCTTTTTCAGTGTCTGCTCAACAATACATGCAATTTGCAATTAGTCTGCAGATAAACATTGTGTTTATTTGCTAGTAAACACCTTTGAACTTACACATCTGAAATTTGTAACCTGTGCACTTGCATATGACAGACACAGTGAAATTGCAGGGTATCTCGAACTGTTGTCTGCAACCTTGTGGCTCTAAAACGGGGCTTGAAATGACCTCGGATGGCCAAAATAGCAACGGGCAAGCCTTTAAGGGCTTATCTGCAGAATACATAGTGCTCTTTGTGCACACCAAATCTCACTACAATCTGAGATTTTTGCTCTGCCCTGCTTCTAATGCCTCCACATGCAGTGTCCATGAGAAATAGTGGAAGAATGGAAAAGCTTCTTACCCGTGGCTTGCTTACTTGAACCTTGCTTCTTCTCCTTCACTTTAGCCTTCGAAATCAGCCTCTCTCAGTGGCGTGGCTCTGATACTATGTCAAGAATCGCGTGGTGGGGGGACTTGCTTAAGATGCTGCGCCGAACACACACAAAATGCACAAGGAAAAGCTCACTCAAGAGACAATAAGAGAGATGGAGGCCAAAACGTTTTCTTGCTGGTTTCTTCTTCTTCTTCCACACTCTTTTCAATGTACACAAAGTATAGATAAGATACAACATAAAGGAAAGTGGCCTACTAAGTCAAACAATGCATAACTGACTACACTAGTCGACTGGCGCTATAACTATGCCACTTGTAAATAGGTGTAACAACCTGAATATAATAAGTAATGAATCAGTGGCCATGTGAGAGTCATAATGACTACCAACGTGTTAAGTGTAGACGTGTGGACCCATCTAACCAGGCGGTCCATCATTAATGTCCGCATGTGTTGAGCTTGTCATCTGAACATTATCTCTTGTAAAAATCCAAAAAACTCTAGACAACTTTTAGAATAGGATGATATGTAAAAGAAAGCAGGCAGCTTTCTGCCATTTGGGAGGATTTTATGTAAAATGAAGGATTGGAAAAATCTTGCGACGTGCAATTGCAATTTACAAGCAGAAAACAACACTTCGAAATGGGGAGAAGAAGAAGGAGTGATTTGGGTGTATTCTGGCCAAGTATATTGGTATTTTACCCCCCTTTCGAAGCCAATGGAAGCATGAGATTGGCGGCCTGACCAGCATGGAGGAATGTATTTTTTAATGCACATTTTGGTCTACAAGAGATTTATCTAATGTAGAAATAAATTGACATGCTTCGCCTATGTGAGTACTCTTCTACATCTTCTATTTCTTTAAACCGCTTCTCTTCCTTCTACTTCTCTCCCTGAATCTCCCTTCACCCTGTTGTCTCTTACCCCTATTGTAGACTTTCAACCCCAAACACTCTAACACCACTCGAACTTTCCTTGGCGGTACATTCTTAGTAACCCATCAAGAGATGTCCTAGAAAGCACCATCTGGGATTTTAATGAGAACCCTTAGAGTTTGCTAACTAGGCTCACTTGAGTCTACTCCACAGTGGAAGTTTCAGCCATTTCCATGAGGATTCAACCTAAGTCTTTTTGGTCAAATCAACTGCTAACGATTGACTAGTATCAATGGTTTGAGATTCCATCCCTTATAGGAATTGCTAATGACTGAAACAGACTAATGTTGCGTTGGGCTCAAAGAGAATGGGAGAAGTATGACACTTTAATCTCTTCTGCCCAAGGTTCTAAAGTGATGCAAGTCAGGCTTTCTAATCTCTAATGGTCTATCAAAAATGTGATTTTAATTCCTTCTTAGGAAAGCTCTTGGCTTACCGAGACCACCCAACCATAGGTCTAGATCCGTCAGGGTCCATCCTCCCACTTCCCTTGAGAGAGTATTTTTAATTACCTAATTACCTACCACTTTATGTTCAACATATAAAAACAACTTCTTTAAATTACCTCCTAATACAAATTTGTTACATGCCTTTAATTTACGATACAAAAACATAGTAAAGCAATTCCTTCTCAATATTTCCTTTCAGAAAAATGACGTTTTACAATGTTTTCTATTCGTCGAATGTATTATTCTCTCCAACTTTCGTTTCCCAACTAGTATTGAAACTTTCAAGACATAGTTTGGAAATTGAAGGGTAGTTGGCAATTCGTAAGAGCCTAAGGAGTTTATGACCAAAGTCCCTTGATACCCTCACTTGCTCCTGTCAACTCGAGTTCCCTATGACGACGAGACCTTTCACTTTATGATTAGTCTATACTCACTAACAAAAAAAAAAAAGAGAAAACCCCTTGGAGTAGATTTTATTCGCACTGGCCTTGGGGAGGTCTAGAACCATTAAGAACATTGCCTCAGTCAACGTTCTATGCTCATTGGAATAGTGTCTCAGGCCCGACGATCTGTACTCAATCATCCATCTTTTAGATTGATGATTTTAGGAAAGATCTGTACCTAACTTACAATCACAAACATCTTATTTCGAATGCATTACTTTTAACAAATTTATTTTCAAAAATATTTTCTTTCCTAAAATAATAACATCAAGGCAAAACTTAGCATAAGTGGCAATACCTTCCAATAGTCGTCTCTGATTTTCCCTTCATTGGGATCTATGTTAATCCCAACTCAAGATAAAAGAAAAAGAAGTAAAATATGGAGGCAGAAGCAGGACGGAGAACTTATTTTTACCTATCCTAACTACCTTGTAAGGGCCATCCCATCTAGGTTCGAGCTTTCCTAGAAATAGCTCCCTATGCGCATCGTAATATAGCACTAATTGTCCTTTTTTAAAGGTATATTTCTTCACTTTTAGATCATGCAGCAGCTTCACCCGACACTTAGCTACTTCCTGATGCAACAGACCTTGCAATTTAAGCTCATCCAAGTGGGCTAGAGTTGTGAAATGCTCCAATAGAGCATCTTCATCACCCATTGATTGCAGATCTTATGGTTGGCAACTCAATTTCTAAGGGCAAGACACACTCCTCCCCATAAACTAATTTGAATGGGGTGTGGCCAGTGGCTTGTTTAAACATCGTATTATACGCCCACACCGCCACATACAATTTTGTATCCCAGTCACATTTCTTTTCACACACTTTTTTTTACAGGATACCCACTAGCTACTTATTGGTACTTTCAACTTGCCCATTCGCTTGCAGATTATAGGGGGTTGTCTTGCTATGCTTAATTTTCCATGCTTCAATAAAGCTTTTAATCACCTTATTCAAAAAATGGATTCCATGATCCGACATTATTTCCTTAGTGGACTGAAACGGCAAATGATTTGCTCAAGTAGGAGACCGATAGTCTCTTTTGCATTGTCTTTCCTTGTCGCTCGTGCTTTTGACCACTTTGTAAAGTAATCAGTTGCTACTATAATATATCTCTTCTGAGTAGTAGACGACGGGGTAATAGGACCCACAAAGTCGATGCCCAACTTCTCAAATGGAAGGGTAGCCATAATTGGCATAAGTGGGTGCTTCCTATTCTCTCTATTGTCATGTTGTTGACAAGTATCGCATCTCTTAACATACTCAAATGAATCTTGGAAGATAGATGGCCACCAATATCCAACTCTTAAAGCCTTATGTTCCATCAATCGCCCAGCAAAGTGCCCTCCACAAGCGGAGTCATGGCACTCTTCTAAAATAAATGAAACCTCATTAGGCATCACACATCGGTGATAGATATCATCAACACCCTGCCGATATAGTGTTCCTGTGATCAAGGAAAATTTCAATGCTTTTTGTTTAATTTTCCTCTTCTCAATGTGGATATAGTAGCTCCAGTCTCTCCTGTAGATAGATAATGTGTTATCGCAGCATACCAAGAGGAAATAGATGCCATATCAATCTTAAACAATATTTCCATATCACTTCCTTCAGCCAAGACCTCTTTTTTTGGCTCTCCAAAATCCACAAGACACTCTATAATGCATGTAACTTTTAGAGCCTTGACCTTAATCTCGTAATCAAACTCCTGCAAAGTGATTAAACACTTTGCTAAACGATCAAGCGGTTGTAACTTATTCAGCAACAATTGAAGCCCTTCTGCCTTTGTATGAAAACCATCTTCTCATAGAGAATGTAATGCCCAAACTTTTTGGTTGCAAATACCATAGCAAGGCATAACTTCTCCATATAGGAGTAGTTAATTTTTTATATGCCCAACTTTCAACTAGCAATAGCTATCGGATGGTACCACTTTCCCTCCCAAATTTGGGTCAAATAATAGATGATACTATACATTGTTGCTGCTAAAAATATATCAAACATTTAGCCCCTTTTAGGTGCTTTTAAAATTGGTGCTTTGGCAAGCTCCTGCTTCATATCATCAAAAGATATCTTGCAAGCATCACTCCATGCAAACTGACAGTTGAAGGACAATAAGCTCATCAGTGGCAACATTCTTTCTACCAAGGCATTCAGAAATCTCCGATAATATCCTACCGATGACAGAAAGCTATGCACCTCCTTTGGAGTACTAGGCGGGCTCATGTCGACTATGACCTTGATTTTTTAAGGGACATCCGAAATCCCTACTGAACTAACCACATGACCTAACAATAGCCCATAAGGCACTCCAAAGACGCACTTCCGTGGGTTAAGAGCTATGCAAAATTTTCTGCAATGCTCAAAACACTTCCGCATGGTGGCTACCCCTAAGTCAGCAATGAATACTGTCAACTCCTCTGGGGAGATGTCACCAAAGGTCTTGTTGATTGTTCTATGCCACGAACTAGGTGCATTACATAAACCAAATGCCATCATATGGTACACAAAGGTACCAAAGACAGTATTAAATGTCATTTTTAGCTTGTCTTGCTCAGCAATTGCCATTTGGTTACACCCGCAAAGCAATCTATGAACGAATATATTTGCCTACTTGCTAATTGATCCAAAATTTGGTCAATAAATGGCAATGGGTAGTAGTCTTTAATAGTCTACTTATTCAGCTCTCTAAAGTCTACACAAAGCTGGATTTTATTATTCTTCTTCTTTCTGATCACAATTGGTGAACACCATTTAGTATGCTAAACAGAGAAGATCAAACCCGCTTTCTAGCTCCTCAAACAACCCATCCCTTAGTTCAAAAGGCATATGCCTTACTTTCGGACGTACGGTCCGACTTCCTTCCTTTAGAGGAATGGTATGCACAGCCAGGCTAGGAGAAATGTCCCTAAGTTCCGTCATAGCTCCAAGCAACGATGTCACGGAACTCCTAAATCAGGGACACATAGTCCTCTCTCTCTTTTGAACTGAGCATGGAACCTAATTTGATTAGCCGCGAATCATTAGGTGTACCAAGGTCCAACTCAATAATGTCTGTGTCTCTTATTCAATCTTGAGGCTCTATTGGCTCATTCAATGTTATCTTATAGATTTCTTCTGTAGTGGACCCTTCTTTAGATCCATCGCTTGATGTCGTGTCACTGCCAAATGGATCATCTATTGTTTCTAGTTCAATAGAGAATTAAGGAGCTCTCTCACTCTGAGGAGACTCAGGGTAAGCATCCACTATTACACAATTAGCACCTCATCCTAAATCACACGACCAGCGGGTATATCGACTTGACAGTCCATTCATAAAATCCATGGCCTACCTAGCAAAACTCGATAGCTAGGACATCCTGCAAACCTTATCACCCTAAAGTCCATATAGCATTCCACGCTTGCAATGGTAACATGAACTTTAGTGATGCAACCTTCTGGTTGCCTTAAACTATCATCAACCATCCTAAGAAATGTGGGATTGCCTCTCCATTAAGTCTGAACTCATTATATTGATGGAGGATCCATTATCAACAATAGCGTGCTCCACTAATATTCCATCTACGTACGTTGGAACCCTAGGACAATACTTTTCATCATGATCGAATCAATCTTCTCCCACTCATGTTATGTCCAAAGGTTCTACAATATACCCAATACGCAAGATTTTCTTGAATCCCTTGCATACTCATGGAGATAGTTTAATCAATTGCAGGAGATTCACATCTGGTTTAACTTCGCAAAGAGAACTTGCTAGATCAAAGTCATGATAGTTAGACAAAGTTCTCTTCTCTCGATAAACCATTCTCTCCTTTGTTCTTTGGACCAGCTTTGGTGCCTATTTTTTAACTTTTGCCTTCTTTCTTGGCAATCCTTTATCCTTCTCGGGATCAACTTTACTATCAATAGGCCTTAGAGGTCCATCTTCCATATATCAGGATTTAGGACTTGCTTTCCCCTAGCCTCTTGCTTAGGGTATCCCTCGATAGGTTTTACATTTTCTTTGTCACCCTCTTTAGTCTTTTGACCTCTTGTTACGGCTCGTAGATTAGAAGTTTCAGCGTCATTGACACGTATGGCCTCAATAAGACTGACTCCATTGCCATGAGGCAACTCCTCTAAATTAGCCTTTCCTCGTTGCCATATTTGTCTTGGTTCCTCATCTTGCTGGAGATTATTCCCTTGTGTGCGATGGTTAACTAGACCTGGCAATTTACTCCCTTGTTGGAGAGAACTGATCTTACTCCAATAGGTAGCAGCTAAGTGGCTAGACTTTCTGCAAATATCGAATTTGACATCCAAAAAATTCATGGGGAAATGTTGGCCACCACACCACTTACAGCCGAATCTTGAGGGGGCACCCTCTTCAAGGCATTGACTCCCTTCAAATTCTACTACTTCTTAAGGAAATTGATATCCACAGATATTTGTCCATATTGCTCAGAAATCATATCGGTGTAGTGCTTCATCATGTTCTCAACTTCGCCAAGGACATTAGAGGCACTTGACTCATAGCCACAATCATCTGTCTATCGTCCCATTAGCCTAACCACTTGATAAGGAATTGGCTGCGCTGACCTACTGGGACAACATTCTAGTTTGTTGTTTGGCCTCCACCATTTAGTGGGCCCATCTAACTAGCCATAGGTATAGTCGTAGTGGGAGGAGCTAGTAACATAGGCAAATTTGGCATGATACTCCCTCTTCCATTCGCATCTGACATGGGGTCCCCTTGACTCCTGTTGGTCAATGCCAAATTATTACCATTCCAATTTATCCTTGTTGCATAAGGCGCTTGCAAGCACGACTCTACTCCTTTTGCTTGGGTAATAGCAGTGTCAATGTTGGCCAAAGCAACACTACTAAGCTGCACCTGGATATTGAAATCTAATCCATGTAGAAAATATTGCAACTGTGCAGCCAGTGGAATGGGGATATAAGTATTAAGTTTGTAAAGAACTTGCTTTAGTTTCTTGGCATAGGCCTGGACATTCTCATTTGGCTCTTGGCGTGCTACATTCAAGACAGGCAACCAATACTGTCCACCTCTCTCAAGAGAAAACTCTCTACAGAAGGCCACAAGGAATTAGTCAATGCTAGTTATGGTTTCAGCTTCTAGACCATGATACCATTCTACTGCCCTTCCTTTTAATGTCATATTGAAGAGCATCATTAGGTGTCCTTTGTCTTGGATCTGATAGTTGAACATGAGTGTTTGAAACTCCTTAATATGGAGTTCTCCATCTTCTTTTGCTAACCTATGGAAGATGGGCAAAGGTGCTCCTAATGCCAATAAATTTGGTGTCCCTGCAGGAATTGTGATGGGTTGTGCCATGGCTACAATCAGATTGACAACAGGATTTTGTGTAAGTAAAACTACACCACCACTTGAAGTGGTTTGATTGACTGGAAGAAGGGAAGTATTAAGACTTTCTCTTGCACTCAAAGGGCCGCTTCTGACACTTAGGTTATTAGAACCAGTGCCGCTTATGCATAGCAGGCTGCTCCTTTGAGGATAATAATGCATTAGAATCTCCAACTGCCGTCTAGCCCTCTCAGCACATTCTTCTTTTTGTATTTCGGCTTAACGGTTATTGTTAGAGGACATAAACCAACTATTTGGTCCCTAGAAACCCTAGATTTAGAACCACCACTTATTGGTGGCTCCTGGTAAATGAACCACTAATGGGACCTAAAATGGGCCGGCACTGGCTATGGCACTAGCTGGACCTCATGCACATAATAGACAGCCCCACCACATGGCCTCACGGTGGCCAGGAGCTTCTAAGACTCACTCTACACTAAATGTTAATGTCCATTCTGCGTTTTTATTAGGTCATAGTCCAACGTTTACCATCCCTTCTCCTCAGAGGGAGATCCCATAACTTATAGGAATAATACCTCGCAACACAAACATAGAGAAGCATCTCTCAGCTGACTGTCGTGGCTCCACTACAACTCTCCTACACCTCAGGGATTGGCTCCAAGATACGTCACTCCAACATAAAATACACATGATACAAGCTCCACTCTTTCATTTTGCACGTATTCTAGGAGATACCATGTGTCCTTACCAAACAATTCCCAAAAAAACGATTGACTAACCCATAGGATCTTAGGCTATCTTACACACTCAAGCATAGGTCATTGTAATGGAAAATAGGTGCTATGCATCCAATTCTTCATATTTCGATACCATGGTTGATACGCACATGCAAAAGTGGATGATCCTAATGTGCTCAAACATATTTTTCAATTAGAAACATGTCATGCACAACTAGGCTTTCCCATGCTCATTTACTAACTTGTTGTCGCGATGTAAGGATAGCACCGAGACAACGCTCATGCTACTCACCTACTCCTCATGGATTTCATGCCTTCATTTTGACAGGGGGTCGGGTGCAAGCTGTGATGTGTTTTGTTGAGTTTTTTTTTTGTATCAGCTTGATGCTCTTTGTGGTTGTGTTTATATGCAGATCTGTTCGTGGGATTCGACGGGATGAGTCGCCCTATCCCGTGGTTGCCAATGAGTGATGGATTTTGCCTCGAAAATATGCTCAAAATTTGCCAAAAAATCCAAATTTCAAGGGAAAAATAGTTTGTCGGAGGTGGCAGTTGCAGATAGTTCGATTTTCAGTGGCAAGTTAGAGTCGGGTTCCTAAAGTGCTTTAAAGATACACCAAATGGCCGTTTCAGATTTTTCATAAATTTTCCATCTATCGGATTGGATCCTGAGAAGTGCCAGGCAGTGCAAAACCTCAAGGCGGTCAAGTAGAAATTTACAGATTCAAAATCTAATGCCAGACACAAGAATGGCGGTGCTTGAAGTGGAGGACCAAAAGAGGGCCAAGTCTAAAAGAGACATAAGGGGGCCCCCAAAAAACTGATTTTGTGGGGGGGAAGGAGGGGGGCCGTCATTTTTTTTAGGTGGAAAAAAAATTGGGGGCACCATCGACATGCGACAACGATTTGAGGGAGAGGAGGGCTATAGGCATTTTGGAGCATCAATATACTACATGAAACCGATGTTATCAGCCTGATGCTTGATGCCTACGCTTTCCATCGCCGCTCTCCGCCTGTCCAATTGCTGCCTAGATGAAGAGATCATGTTCTATTCTTTCTCTCTCCTCCCTCTCTCTCCCCTCTATGCGTTGTTCATACGCATTACCTTGAAGAAAGAATAGGGAAGGAGATTGAAGCAAATGATGATGGAGATTAATAGAGATGCTGAAGATTGATGCGTAGCATGGAATTGAGAGCAATGGAGGCTCCGTCCATTGGTCACGCAATCATTTAATGCATCTCAGGTTTTGTAGAAACACAGTATTATTATTTTTTATGAAGGAAATTCAATTTTTTTGACATTTTATGATGGAAATGGTGTTCTTATGTGATGAAAATTTGTTTGAGTACTAGTTGTATCATGTTTAATTGATCTCTATCAAAAAAATCTGATTTCATAATGATTTCCATGCGCTATTTAAATCTCGCAAAACCCGAAATGCGATTTTCAAGGGTAAAATGATGGTTTTGTCATTTCAGGTGGGTGAAATGTGTTCATATGAAAAAAAAACAGAAATTAAAATTGAATTTTAGTATGTTGAAATGATTGGTATAAGGACAATTAAAAATAATATTGATTATTATCAAATAAATATTAAAAACTAACAAAAAATAGGTGAAAATAAAAATACGCTTCATACAAATAAGGAAAAATATAGTGAGTGTTTGTGAATATATGGTAGTGGCAAAGCATGAGGTTTAGCCTCAATTTGCCCTATCGTTTTGTCAAATTTTGTGATTTATTACTTTTCATACATCAAAACATGACAAAATGAACCTCTACACCTATGCAACAAAAGCACTACCCAAATGTAGGGGGTGAGATGTTTGAATGATGCGATTTGAGTGCTATTTATTGCTAATTTTGTTTATGCATATCATGCTATAGGGTTTGTTGTATTTTAATTAAGAGGATAGTAGCATGAGCATTGTCTCGATGCTATCCTTATATCGTCACAACGAGTTAGTAAATGAGCATTGGAAAGCTTGGTTGTGCACGGCACATTTCTAATTGAAAATTATGTTTGAGTATATTAGGATCATCCACTTTTGCATGTGAATATCAACCATGATATCGAAATATGAAGAATTGGATGTATAGCACTTGTTTTTTGTTACGATGACCTATGCTTGAGTGTGTGAGACAACCTTAGTTGTAGGCTAGTCAATCATTTTTTTGGAAATTTTTTGGTAAGGACACATTGTATCTCCTGGAATACGTTAAAAATGAAAGAGTATAGCTTGTATCGTGTGTATTTTATGTTGGAGCGATGTATCTTGGGGCCAATCCTCGAGGTGTAGAAGAGTCACAGTGGAGCCGTAGTAGCAATCAATCGAAAGGTGCTTCCCTATGTTTGTGTTACAAGGTATTATGCCTATATGTTATGGGATCTCCCTCTGAGGAGAAGGGATGGTAAACGTTGGACTATGACCTAATACAAACGCAAAATCAAAATTAGCATTTAGTATAGAGTGAGTCTTAGACGCTCCTGGCCCGCGAGGCCATGCAATGGGGTTGTTTGTTGTATGCATGAGGTCAAGCTAGTGCCATAGCTAGTGCCCACTCATTTTAGGTCCCATCATCGGGATCTAGTTGGATTGAATCTAAACAATAATTTTATTCTTGAGAATAAGTCCCTTGGAGTTTCGTGGGTCCTTGCCCATGATAAAAGAAATCTTGGTTAGTTTTATTATGAAAAGTATTTTTTCGATAATTCCATCACACAAGATCTTTCATATACCAAAAATTAGCATCCGTGATTACCCATCAAATGTTTCGTTTGATCAACACAAATAAAAAATATTAAATCTTTTAGGGATACAATACCTTACTTGTACTCACTTAGGTTCATCTTGCACAAACCCAAGTTACCCCTTGAAAATTGCAGTTAAGAATTCCTTTAAAATATTATATCCAAGAAATGGAAAAATTTCCTATTTTATGAATGCATCTTTTGTTGCCAATTTATGGGATAGCTATCTTTATTATAAAAATATAGTACATCGGGATCCATGATGGGTGCTTGGTTGATGGTATTCATAACTTCGTTTGTAACCCCAGTACTTGTCATTTTGTTTGTAGTGATTGTGTCCACGACATTATTGGCAACTCTTGCCTCCATGATCTTTGTAACTTTCTTCTTCTCGGGGCCATGGTCTTTAATCACAAGATTTAAAAGGGGATTTTGGCGAAGGAGATTTGGGGGGGGGGGGTAATTGGATTGACGAAATTTTTCTTGATGGGGGTTGGCAATCACTATGAATTTAGAAAAATCAAGAAGAGTATTGATTCCACAAGGAAGTAGGGTGGAAGGGATGGAGGAATCGAATTCAAGAGCCCGCGGAGTATCCTCCTTGTCTTTGTGACGAGAAATTTCTATCATCGTGCTTCTCCTACCCCACTTCCTCTTGCTCTATACTCAAGGGAAGGGCCTCTCCTCCCTTGCTCAGCAAGCTGCCCCCCAACAACTCCTCATGCCTTGTATTTATAGCTAAATTGAAGAAGAAGGATTGTGGCCAAGAAGACGAGCTCTTATGGAGGGTATATTGGCAAATTAGCAATCTAGAAGCTTTCAAGATGCAATCTGCTACAAGTGATTTGATCTTTGAGGTCTAGAGAGGCTGCCACAGATGCCATAACTGATTCGCATGGCTCTCAGATGATCTTGCCTCAATCCAAGCCTCTCGTAGAACTGAGAAGAGGGGGAGATTACTGGAGTATTATGGATGGGTGGGGCAAGGACCCCAGTAAGGTGTAGAAGAGAAACACTTTCATTTGGTTAAGTATAAAGAACGTTCTCATGGATTTATGGAGAATGGATGTGCATGGATGCATCCCAACACTTATGAATTTATTGGATCAAGTGTGACAACGACCTATGGGGCCTATCTATTGACAAACCACTGGACATTGATGTCCCCACAGTTAGGACATAACATTCGTGTTGCTTTTGCCAACTGTATTTTTGGCTTACCAGCCTCACCTTGAGTCGTGACTTGTTCCTCTTCAGAATTTTGGAAGGAGACTTGGCCCTTCCCACAATGGATGTGGGCATCATTGGGTATTAGCCAATTCATTCCGAGTAAACATTCGTGGACACCTAGGTTCATTACCCTGAAACTCACAGAAGTTGGCTTCCCACCCACTAGGAATTTCACCTTAGTAGTTTGCCTAGTACAAGTGACTTCATGACCATTTGCTAATTCCACAAGTAATGTAGGTGCATCTATTGTGGCTATCCCTAATCTCTTTGCATAGATTGGTGAGATGAATGAATGTGTACTGCCACAGTCAATTAGAGTTTTGAAGCTTTTACCTTGATATTTTGATGGAGTTTGAATCACCGAGAATTGGCGATTTGGACCCTTCTTATGAAGAGTGGCGTGAACCATTGCCCTCTCAATGTCAACATCCATGGATGGATCTTCTTCAATGTCCAGCTCCTTGTTGGAAACACTGGAGGTTCTCCCTTTGGCCATAATAGTGGTTCCTTGGCCATGAGTGGCTCTATTTTGACCTTGGAATTGCCCTTGGCAATGCCCTCTGCCAAGCTTGGGACACTCCCTCTTGAAGTGTCCGGGCTCATTGCAATGGAAGCAACGTGGGTTGCGATCATTGCTTTGTGTTGGAACAAAGTTGTTGACAGCATTGACCCTAGCTTTCTTTCTTTGGCCCTAATTTTGACCCTGTGCTCTCTTAGTCTGAGCCTTAGACATGCCCTTATTCTGATCTTTGTAAGGCCAAACCCTGTCATTCCTTGGTTTGGTCTGCACCGCCTGTATTATTGGAGCAGCTCGAATGAGTGTGTCTTGTAGGTTCATTGGGCACAGTGATTCCAATCGAGTGTTTATGGGTGGATTCAACCCAACATAGAATTTTGACACTTGTTGTGTCATATCCATTGGGGATACATACTTTAGGAGTGAAACGAACTTTGAATAATATGCTTCAAGGGATAATCCTAGATGCTTCAAGTCATAGAATTCATTCATCTTTTGTGTGCGGAAGGCAGGTGGTAGATCATCCCTCGCACAGCTTCCTTAAGCTTATCCCAAGTGACTGTCCCCTCCAAGATCGCCTGGTCTTTGCACCATTGTTTCCACTAAAGTCTCGCTTCGCCTATAAGCTTAAGTTTGGCGAGCATGGCTTGGTTAGCAAGTGCAATTCCTGCTGCCTCAAAATAGTCCTCCATGGACTCAATCCAGATCTCGACGTCGGCTTGAACAGTCCTTCCCTTGCCATCAAACTCGGGTGTCTTAATGTGTTTGAGAAGGAATTTCTTCTCTTGAGCCATAGCTAGACTTAGTGCAGGAGTTGGATTTGGAACCTGCACTTGGGGTTGTGTCTGAACATAAGATTCTTTACGTTAACATCTTATCATACGTTCTCATATTATGTTAATATGACTAGCACAGCTTTTAGCTAGGTGATTTAATCACTTAACACCTTAGCTAACATTTAAGATCAAGATAGACATTGTAAAAAGTCTTATTTATTCATGAAGGCATATCCCTTTTGTCAAGAATCGCGTGGTGGAGGGAGTTGCTCAAGATGCTGCGCCAAACACACACAGAATGCACAAGGAGAAGCTCACTCAAGAGACAAGAAGAGAGATGGAGGCCAAAAACGTTTTCTTGCTGGTTTTTTCTTCTTCTTTCACACACTTTACAATGTACACAAAGTATAGATAAGATACAACATAAAAGGAAAGTGGCCTACTAAGTCAAACAATGCATAACCGACTACACTAGTCGACTGGCGCTATAACTATGCCAGCTGTAAATAGGTGTAACATCCTGAATATAATAAGTAATGAGTCACTGGCCATGTGAGAGTCATAATGACCACCGACGTGCTAAGTGTAGACGTGTAGACCCATCTAACCAGGCGGTCCATCATCCATGTCCACATGTGTTGAGCTTGCCATCTCAACACTCCCCCTCAAGCTCAACTGCATCTCTACAACTCCAAGTAAGCTTCGAAACTTTTGAAGCTTCTCTGTACCCACTGCCTTCGTGAAGATATCAGCTATCTGATCTTGTGTGTTGACATACACCAAGTCAATCTCACCTGCTAGTACCTTCTCTCTCACAAAGTGGTAGTGTACCTCAATATGTTTTGTCCTGGCATGGAACACATGGTTCCTAGCCAACTGTATACTGCTCATGTTGTCACAATAAATGACAACTGAACCTTCCACCTGCACATCCAAATCAGCCAATAGCTTTTGCAGCCATACTACCTCACATGCTGCAACAGCAGCACCTCTATACTCAGCCTCTATACTCGACAAAGCAACTGTAGATTGCTTTTTGCTGCTCCATGCAACTGCTGCACTACCAAGAGAGAACATGTATCCACTGGTAGATCTTCTATCAGACATACTACCAGCCCAATCTGCATCTATGTATCCAAACACCTATACATCTGTACCTGCCTCATAGAAAAGTCCATAATGTAATGTGGACTTCACATATCTCAATATGCGTCTGACTGCATCCAAATGTGGCTTTCTAGGTACTTGCATAAACTGACTCACAAGACCAACAGCGTAGCTCAAGTCTGGCCTTGTAATGGTCATGTAGATCAAACTCCCCACTATCCTCCTGAACATAGTAGGGTCTTCTATCTCATCACCAACATCAGCACTCAGCTTAACATTTTGCTCCAACGGGACTGAAAGTGGTTTGCATGCAGTCATACCATACTTGGACAACATATCCAAGCCATACTGTCTTTGGGACAGCCATATACCATCATCACATCTGATTACCTCAATGCCAAGGAAGTACCTCAGCTCACCTAAATCCTTCATCTCAAACTTCATCTTCAAACAGCCCTTGACTTCAGCAATTCCACTATCACTATCACCTGTAATAATCAAGTCATCCACATAGATGACTATGATGACCAAACCTGCATCTCCCTTTCTCACATAAAGTGAGTGATCAGCATCAGAAACATAAAAGCCAATATTGACAAGATACTCTCTAATCTTGTCAGACCATGCTCTAGGTGCCTGCTTGAGCCCATAAAGTGCCTTCTTCAACCTGCACACATACGTGGGATGCTCTAAATCTTCATAACCTGCTGGCTGATCCATATACACTTCTTCCTGCAAATCACCATGCAAGAAGGCATTCTTTACATCCATTTGCTGCAACCTCCAACCTTTGGCTGCTGCCAAAGCAATCACACATCTGACAGTTGCCATCCTAGCAACTGGACTGAAGGTCTCATCATAATCTATGCCATATGTCTGGGCATAGACTTTTGCAACCAGCCTAGCTTTGTACCTGCTAATAGAACCATCTGCATTGTGCTTAATCTTATAAACCCACTTACATCCAATAGCTTTCTTTCCCTTTGGCAATGATACTAGATCCCAAGTCTTATTGGCCTCTAATGCAGCCATCTCCTCATCCATTGCTACATCCCAATGAGCATGACCAACAGCCTCCTCAAAACATGTGGGCTCAACATCCTCAACTAGTTTCACCATATAAGCATAATGGTGAGCTGCATAACCTTCAAAACCAAATCTTTTAACAGGGTATCTCACCCTGCTAGACATGTGTACCACTGGATCACTCAATGGAGTCTTTGCATTAACGCGTGCTCTCTGCACACCTGGAATCCTCACTGAAGGAATGCCAAGCTCATCATCCAAGCTCTCTGAGCCACTGGAGTCTCCATCAAGAACCGCATCAATGCCTTCTGACACTTTATTCTTTCCTTTGTCTTTACCTGTAGTGCTACTAGATGCACCCGAAGATGTAGAGGTACTCCTTAGTCTCCCAGACCAAGGACTACCAGATGATGTCTCTGGTCCACTAAGAGTCCGTGATTCTTGCCTTTCAGCCTGCACATGAGTGTCATGATCATCATCAACATCCAATGCATCACCACTCGATGCATACCAACTACTCATTTCATCAAAGATGACATCCCTGCTCACTCTGAACTTACATGTGACAGGGTTATAACAGCGATACCCTTTCTGCTCCAAAGAGTATCCAATAAAGACACACTTTTCAGCCTTTGGATCCAGTTTCTTCCGCAACTCATCTGGCACATGAACATACGCAATGCAGCCAAATACTTTCAAGTGTGAAACATCAGGCTTCTTACCTGTAAAACATTCTTCGGGGGTCATACCATGAACTGCAGCTGTGGGAGTTCTGTTCATAATATAAACAGCAGTATGAACAGCCTCAGACCAAAAATGCTTAGGCATATTCTTTTCAGCCATCAAGGCGCGTGCAACTTTTGCAATATGCCTGTTTTTCCTTTCTGCAACCCCATTTTGCTGCGGGGTATACCTGCATGTGAACTGTCTCTTTATCCCATGAGTCCTCAGAAAATCACTGAACTCATTTGAGAGGTACTCTCCCCCTCCATCTGACCTCAAGCACTTTACTTTCAAGCCTGTTTCTCTTTCAACTGCAGCCTTGAAAGTTCTAAAGTGCTCAAAAGCTTCACTCTTTTCCTTCATAAAATATACCCACAGCTTTCTAGAACAATCATCAATGAATGTGACAAAGTATGAACTACCTCCAAGAGATACATTTTGTGTAGGCCCCCAAATGTCTGTATGCACAACATCAAGGATATTCCTACTTACATCTCTGTCATGTGAAAAGGGTTGTCTTGCCTGCTTACCAAACTGACATGCTTCACATACCTTCTGAAATTCTGCAACTTTAAATGTAGGCAAACCTGTGACCAACCCTTTGGACTGCATTAATTTCAGCCTTTGTACATTTGCATGTCCAATGCATTTGTGCCAAATTTCAATGTCTGCAACAACACCTTTTCCTTTGGCATACATAACAGCATTCATAGTAGGAATTCCAGCATCTAGAGTGAACATACGTCCAACTCTACTTCCCTTTGCTACCAATCTGCACTTGTCATTGAAGTCTTCTACAAAGCAGCCCTTTGTATTAAATCTGACTTGCAGCCCCTGCTCTACCATTTGACCGACTGACACCAAGTTCTTTGTAATAGATGGCACATGCAATACATCTGAAAGACTCTTTGTCTTACCATCATGCAAGGACAAGGAAACTTTTCCAATGTGTGAGTTTGGGTGGCATGAGTCATCACCCGTCTGCACATAACCTGCATTCTGCAAATCCTGCATCTCTCCAAACCATTCTGCATGGCTGGTCATATGATTGGATGCACCTGAATCAACATACCAAACATCTTCATGTGTTCCCTTTCCTGTAACAGCATTCACCATATGCTGCATAACGAATAAACGTTCATTTTTGTCTTCATTCTGTCGTGAAGACGATGCATAATTTCCTTGCTGCAACTTACCACTGCGGATATAATCTCTCTTAGTATAACATTGGGCTGCAATATGACCTGTTTTGCCACAGTAGTGGCACACAATACCAGAGTTGTTAGAACCTCTGTTCTGCCATCCACCTCGTCCTCTAAAGCTCCCCCTGCCTCTAAAGTTACCACGACCTCCTGAAACCTGCATATCGCCAAATTGCTGATTCAATCTGTTTTGCTGGTTGTCACTTCCATGGCCTGTACCACGGCCTCTTGAAGAGAACCTGCCACGTCCCCTTCCAGAACTGGAGTAGAAAGCTTGGACCTGTTCACCACTTCTTTCAGATGTCTCACTCTACATGTTGATCTCTTCAGTGATCATAAGGGAGACCAATTCATCGAAATCTGGAAATGGCTTTCTGACATATACGGAAGTTACAAAAGACTTCCAAGCCTTTTCATTGTTAAGTCCACCCAAGGTAGACGACACCAAATCATCATCATCAGGCATTGCATCAATCGCTGCCAATGCATCTGCAATGCTTCTTACCTTCAGTGCATACTCATTGATAGACATCTTCCCTTTCTTTAATGTATTCAACTCTTGCTTGAGTTGAATCTTTCGTGCCTTTGTATTTACAGAAAACATACTTTCAAGTATGGTCCAAGCTGCATATGAATTCTCTGCATTTCTAATGTGTCCCAGCATATTATTGTCAATTACTGCGGACAACCAATACATGACCTTTTTATCCTTTGCATTCCATTCTTTTCGTGCCTTTGTCTCTTCTGCAGTTGGAGGATCACTCATCTCCGGCTCATTTTCTTCACCTGAAACGAACTCATAGAGGCCTTTTCCAATAAGGAAGTTCGTGACACGGAACTTCCATGAAGGGTAGTTGTTCTTGTCGAGCTTCTCAATGATGGGGCTTCCACTGTTCTCTGCCATTATCACAAAATTAATACCAAACAGCAAGCAAATCTTCTGCAACCCTTGACCTGTAGTGCACAGCAATACACCAGACAGTCTTTTTCACTGTCTGCTCAACAATACATGCAATCTGCAACCAGTTTGCAGATAATCCTTGTGTTTACTCACTGGTAAACACCTTTGAACTTACAGATCTAAAATCTGTAACCTGTACACCCACGTTCGGTCAATACAGTTGAAGTCACAGCGTACCCTGAAACTGCTGTCTGCAACCTTGCGACTCTAAAACGGGCCCTAAAACGGCCTCAGATGCCCAAAATAACTGCGGGATAGCCCTAAAGGCCTTATATGCAGAATACACAACGCTCTTCGCGCACACCAAATCTCACTGCAATCTGAGATTTTTGCTCTGCCCTGCTTCCGGTGCCTCCACAGGCACTATCCAAGAGAAAGAGTTGAAGGATGGGAGAGCTTCTTACCCGTGGCTTGCTTGCTCGAACCTTGCTTCTTCTCCTTTGCTTCAACCTTCGAAATCAGCCTCTCTCAATGGCACGGCTCGGATACCATGTCAAGAATCGCGTGGTGGAGGGAGTTGCTCAAGATGCTGCGCCGAACACACACAGAATGCACAAGGAGAAGCTCATTCAAGAGACAAGAAGAGAGATGGAGGCCAAAAACGTTTTCTTGCTGGTTTTTCCTTCTTCTTTCACACACTTTACAATGTACACAAAGTATAGATAAGATACAAAATAAAAGGAAAGTGTCCTACTAAGTCAAACAATGCATAACCGACTACACTAGTCGACTGGCGCTATAACTATGCCAGCTGTAAATAGGTGTAACATCCTGAATATAATAAGTAATGAGTCAGTGGCCATGTGAGAGTCATAATGACCACCGACGTGCTAAGTGTAGACGTGTGGACCCATCTAACCAAGCGGTCCATCATCCATGTCCACATGTGTTGAGCTTGCCATCTCAACACCTTTGAGTACATTTATTTTGGATAAGTAGGATAGGCTGGTTGATACATCAGTTTGGGGAAAATAGGATTGTGTTACAATCGGCTACATGGACAGAATAATAATATGGAGTGGGGTCATGGATTTTCAAGAAACTGTAAGTCATAGGAAGCTTGGGGTATCCCTTCCTTTGATACCCGTTCTTCTCATAACACCCTAACACTTTGATTCTGTTAGCAGAGATCGCCTGGGTCACTTCATCATAGACATACTTGTTCTGCTTGACTTGCCGATCACTAACGTGCAAAGTTGCATTTACGTGAGCTTTGACAAAGATGAACAGCTTCACGATCTTTAAATCCCCCAACCACTTAATTCTCTTTAAGTTGGTCTGAAGGTACGTGAGTCGGTGGGCTACTATGTAGTATATTCCTCAGTCTCCCATCCATCTCCGCTCTGCATACAGAGGCGAAGGATTATAGATGCGGTCCAGAATATCCGTCATGCCAAGCCTCTGATGATAATTCAAGGCATGCATTATAGTCATGAACATGACCTGGAATACCAAGAACTTGCTCCATGCTTCATGACTCTTCAACCCAGTATCCATAAGTGACTAAATAAATATTTTCAACAGAAAACACTACTCTATTCTACTCACCTTCAATGTTTATCCCCTTATTCCCTTTATTTTCCTCCATTAAGTTTCCTTGTGATCTTTAGATCTCGTTGGTTTGCTCTGATACCAACTGTAACGTGTCCACTCATCCACCTGTGGGACACGTCTTAGCAGCCCATCGGGAAGAGAGTCTAGAAAGCACCACCTGGCACTCGCAAGGAATGTCACAAGGTTTGTGATCTAGGTCTTTCCGAGTCTGCCCCGAGCAGAAGTATCCGACCGTTCCCACTTGGGATTGACCTGAAGTCAGGGTTTCTTTCCTATCAGCAAAGTCTCTAGGAAGTAGCTAGCATCGAGCTCCAGATGACCTACTTTGAGTAGGAACAACAGAGTGGAAGCGGATTTATGCTACACTTGGTTCATGGAGAATTGAAAACGAGAGGGATGCGAGGCTCAACCTCTCTGCCCATAATGCATAGTCCCATTCCGCTCCCCTAAAATAGCATAAATCGGGATTCTAACTCTACTGACTCTAGGTCTTCACAATTTTGTTATCAGATCTTTTGAGAAAAGTTCCCATCTAACCGGGACCACCCTTCCATAGGACAAACCCAAGTCACGTCCACCGCACTTACCTACCACATTATGTTTGACATGCAAAAGTAGCTTCCTTAATTAGTCAATTTAAACACAAGTTCCTTCATGTAACTTAGGCACTGACACAAAAACAATGTCAAGCAAGTTCCTTTTTCAAATATCTGATCTTTATTTATCATAGTCCCGGAATATATCAAGTATCATGCTTGAAGGCTATCCCAGCAATCAACAGGATTGTTGCTCCAAGTTTCACTCGTAGACTAGTACACGGGCCTCGAGATCCCATCTCGAGTCACGTCGGCCTCTTGTGCTGGATTCGGAGGCAAGGAATTTACAGCCAGAGCCTCCCCTGGCACCAAGTGTCCTCCCGCTCCAAGTAGCACCCATAGAGAGACCTCTCGCGGCGGGTTCGGTCCATGTATCCGACGCGGCTAACAACCCCCTTGGATAGGGCCAGGCAGGCAGTCGGAGGTAACTGAACCTGCCTCTCCCTCCACACTTTTAACCTAAAGCATTAAGTGTTTTGCCTTGAATTAGTTCCTTGAGCAATGAAGTTCAAACAATGTACCTAAATATATAGTCACGATCATTTCTGTGGCCGTTCTCGTACGATCAACTACTAAGGTGTGATTCCTTTTTCCCGAATGCTCCCAGCATTCGATCCTGGATCATTCGCGACTTGGCAAGATTCCAAGGGCTTGGCAAGCTAGGTTGCTTGTTTCCCCTTTTTCTTTGGGTTAGGCTTTGTACCCTACCGACCTTAATTATCCTTTCCTTATGTCTCCTTGTAAAATAGATTATGGACAACCCCGTTGTCCTCGGTTGGTCAACTTGCTGGATGTCTCCCAGATCCCTTGTAGTACCTATGTACCTTTATCTTTGAACTTAATTGATCAAGATTGTCTATCCCCTTGTCCATGGTTGGTCAAGATGGTTCTGTTTAGAACAGTTCCTACTCTGTCTTAAGTATAATCTTCTTAAGCCCTCTTAATAATACTCACAGGCGCTTAAGCTTTTACCTATCCCTCTTAAAGTCACCAAGGACTTTGACATGGGTCCCATGGATCTCAGTCCCATTTGGTAAATTACAAACAACGTTGAATTTTTCCAACGACTTTAATGCACGCAATGTAATGCCATGCCTTCATTTCAATGCTTACAATTTTGATATAATCTATGCGCTATTTTATGCCACACATGCGAAGTACTTTCTATACATGCAATCTTAAAAATTATTCTCTAAGTAATTATTTACACGATCTATAACCTTCTTGAGTGATCTAACTTTATGTGATCATTGTATGAGTCTAGCTGCACTTTAATCTTTTCTGAAGATTATTACATGTACCTTAGAATCCTTCTTGCGATACGGAGATGCACTTTTGTTTCTTTCAATGTCCTCTGAAATGCATTTTAAGCAAGAACTTGTGCAAGGAGCAATGCACTTTATGCAAGAATTCATGCATGAATTTTTTGGGTAATTTATGATGCAATCACCTAACCAATTTCACCTATTATGATGCCATCGTACAACAAAATTTATCTTGTTTGTTACAAACATTACAACTAAATTCATACCAAGGCAATTACCCATCAATTGAGCAATCAATGTGATGCATGTGAATGTGATTTTCATCATGATAATTATAATCTATGATTTAATAAATAGAGCAACGTGGGTTTGGAGTGATGTCTTGATTCCAGTGGTATTGATGCCTGATGAACTGTTCGCGATTGTGGTGCCATCTTGATTCAAGCCACCATCCACACTTGCAGGGTTTTCGGCTATCGTTGTGGAACTATGCTTCGGGCCCATACTCGAAGCAACGTGTACGAGAGATAGAATTCTCGTACTCTCCTATGCAAGATTCTCACTGCCTCTCCTTGAGTGGAGAAAAGATAATGAAGGGGAGGGGTGTATTTTCGGAAATGTGCAGGGGTGTGTGACCTCCCTTTAAGAGGGGGAAAGGAGAAACTCCAAAAGCTTCCCTCTCTCTCTCTCTCTCTCTCTCTCTCTCTCTCTCTCTCTCTCTCTCTCTCTCTCTCTCTCTTTCCCTCCCTCTCTCTCTATAATGAACGAAGCTGAGAGGAGAGAGAAAGAGAGCTAAGGAGAGAGAAAGAGAATGAGAAAAAGAAGGAAGAAGACTAGAAGAGGAGAGAGAAAGAGAGAAAAGAGGAGAGAAAGGAGAAGGAAGCCATGGAAGCTGGAGATGAAGGTGAAAAGTGTGATCATGATAATAATTGGTTGCCCTAATCTGGGGCTCTTACAGCTTAAATACCCTGATCAGTGTGACGGGGTGTCTAAACCCTAATCGGTGTGTATCTCGCTTATTACAATCCATCCCCACTCGAAAGGTTTTTGCCCTAAAAAACAAGGAGAAACAAAGGGGAGTGATGGGTGGGCTAAGGGAGGGTTGTAGAGTACTACTTAGAGCCCTTTGACAATGAAGAATAAGTGTGGAGAGACTAGGGACAGCATGTAGTCCTGGACCGGTCGCCTGAAGTAAACTGGTCATAACTTTTGATAGGTAGCTCCAAATGGGGTGTACTATATGTCAAAACGGAGCTTATGACGAGTACTTTTAGTCTATGTAGAATGCACATGTATTCGATTTGAGTAAGTACAAAATTATTCTAAAACAGTGTGCAATCTGCGGGCGGAAAGTGGGCAATTTGGATCATGACCGGCTAGTCTTCCAACCGTTGGGGTTCACAGAGGTAGGGAAATTCATCGAGGATGGTTTTTGGGCACCAAGAGCTTCTTCCAAGGTTAGGCCTTGCCATTTGATGAGGTATTCTTTGATGGATCGGGATCGTAAGTGCTTATCTTGCTACCCAATGATTGCTTTAGGAACATATTGATTGATGTCCTCTTCATTGATGGGAGAAAGTTCTTCCACATAGTCCACAAAGGAGCCTACAAAGGAATTTAGCTGATTGACATGAAACACATTGTGGATTTTGGTGGTAGGGGGGAATTCTAAGCAGTAGGCCAAGTCGCCAACTCTCTTCAGGATGCAGTATGGGCCATAGAAGCGATGGGCTAGTTTGTTACTGTTGCCCTCTTTGAGAGTGGGGCAGCGGGACTTAGGCACTTTCAAAAGGAACAATTCCCCTTCTTGGAATTCCAAATGCCTGCGTCGTTCATCACCATAGAGTTTCATGTGTGTTTGGGCCTTTTGAAGATTCATTTTGCATTGCTGAAGTAAAGCTTGCATGCGATCCAATTCATCTTGACTATGAGGATTGATCTTATCAGTAAACAAGACTATAGGAAGGGGAACCTTATACCCGTATAAGGCCTCAAAAGGGAAAACTCCAATGCTAGAGTGTGTGGAGTTATTATGTGCAAACTCAGCCAAGCGAAGCCACGTATCCCAACTGTGTTGTACATCATGGCAAAAGTGCCTCAAGTATGTCTCAAGCCATTTGTTCACTCTCTCAGTTTGGCCATCAGTCTGAGGGTGATATGCAGTGGATGGAGAAAGCTTGGTCCCCATGGAGGTGAAAATTTTCTGCCAAAAGTTGCTCATAAACTTTGCATCCCCATCATGTACTATGACTTGTGGTAAGCCATGCAACTTGAAGACATTTTCCATGAACTGAGTGGCCACCTGAGAGGCAGTATATTGGACCTTAATGGGGATAAAGTGGGCAGCTTTGATGAGGCGATCAACTACCACATAGATACTGTTCCACCTTTTCTTAGTCATGGGAAGGTCGGTGATAAATTCCATTGTGATGTGAGTCCATTTCCCATCAAGGATGGGGAGAGGCTACAAGAGGCTAGCGGGCCTGAGCGTACTATCCTTGTTCTATTGGCATGGAACACATTTGATCACAAAGTCCTTGATGTCCCTCCATAAGCCTTTCCAATGAAAGCTCTTGGCAATCATGTCATATGTTTTGAAAACACCCAAGTGACTGGCAGTGGGGCAAGAATGCAATTCTTCCATGATCTTCTGCATGAAGGGGGAAGTGTGTGGGATGAAAATCTTGCCATGGGACCAAATAAGGCCATGCTTGAGCTGATATTGGGAGTTTTCAGCCATAATCCCATGCTGTAATTTTTGAAATATGTGGCTGAAATGGTCATCTAACAAGTAAGACTCCTGGAGCTCTTCAACCCAATCACTGTGCAATTCTGAGATAGATGACACTCTGCATGTCCACATTCGAGAGAGAGAATCAGCCACAATATTATCCTTGCCCCGCGTGTGTGAAATGTCAAAGTCATAGTTCTGTAAGGTTGCCACCAATCGCCTTTGCTTAGGAGTCAAAGTAGACTGAGTCAAGAAGTATTGGAGGACTCGATGATCGCTTTTCACTTGGAAGCGACTGCCATACAAATAGTGGTGCCATTTCTTGATGGCATGGAGAATGGCCAACATCTCTTGGTCATATACATTCATTTTCATCTCCTTCTCATCAACCTTGCGGCTTTCAAATGCAGTCACACCATGCTCTTGCAACAATACTGCACCAATACCCCGGCCACTGGCATCGCAATGAATGATAAAGAGCTTAGAGAAGTCAAGGCAAACAAGGATGGGGGTTGAAGTAAGCGTGTCCTTTAACTGTTTGAAGCTATGATCTGCAGTGGCATCCCAAAAGAATGACTCTTTTTTCAAGCGATCAGTTAAAGGTTCTGCAATGGTGGCATAGTGCTTGATGAAGCGTCTGTAGAATGAAGAGAGACCAAGGAAGCCACGCAAGGAGGTGGTGGTGGAAGGAGTGGGCCAATCCTTAACACATTGCACCTTTTTGGGGTCAGTCTGTATACCATTTTTGCTTACAATGTGTCCCAAGTACTCCACAGATGTCTGGATGAATATACACTTGCTCTCTTTGGCAAAGATTCGATGCTCTCTCAATATGTCAAACACCCTCCGAACGTGTGTTAAGTGCTCCATAGATGACTTGCTGTAAATGAGGATGTCATCAAAGAAAACAAGCACGAACTTGAACAAAAAGGGATGTAGGATTTTGTTCATGAGGCTTTGAAAGGTGGCAGGGGCGTTAGTCAACCCAAAAGGCATCACAAGAAAATGGTAAAGTCCATGATCAGTCCGGAAGGCCGTTTTGAACTCATCTCCTACCCGCATACGAATCTGATGGTAGCCAGAGTGCAAGTCAATCTTAGTGAAAAAGCATGCCCCTTTTAACTCGTCCAGCAAATCATCAATCCGTGGGATGGGGTAGCGGTTCTTCACTGTAATCTTGTTCAAATATCTATAGTCAATACACATGCGGAAGGAGCCATCTTTCTTTTTGACTAAGAGGACAGGGGATGCATAGGGGGAAGAACTCGGTTCAATGAAACCCATCTCCAGCAACTCCTTGATTTTCTTTGCAACCTCTTCATGCTCACACTTGGAGAGTCTACAGGGGGGTTTGTTCACTGGCTTGGAATGGGGCTCTAGGTCAAGTGGGTGGTCCAATTGTCTCTTGGGAGGGAGGGATGTAGGCATCTGAAATAAGTCATTGTATTCCTCAAGTAAGGCCTGCAAGGTAGAGTCATATGATACTGTGGAGGGAGGGCTGATCAGAATTTTCCTTATTTAATTGCAAAACAAAGATCTATGAGCATTTCTTAAACTCCCGTTTGTGTTGCTTTGCTGTAATGAGCTGAAAATCAACATGGTCTCGAACTCTCTCTAGGTGGATAGGCTGTCCATGCATCATAAACTCCATGTAAAGCTAAGAGAAGTCCATAGCAATTTTCCCCAATTGTTTCAGCCAATCACAACCCAAGACAACATCAATGGGGCCCATATCTAGGGCAATCGGATCAACCAGTGCCACATAATTTTCAGCCATGCATAAGGGAATTGCAGGACATACATGTGTGTTGTTTTTTTCTTCTCCGTTTGCTACTTGGACCTTCAAGTATGTTTATTCCCTCTCTCTCATTCCTTCTTCTTTTTTTCCTTCCTCCCCCTCTCTCATTTTCTTTAACGATCACGATTATGACTACGACTATGATGAAGACCATGACCACGACCATGACCATGACTATGACTACGACTACGACTATGACTATGACTATGACTATGACTACGATGACGACGACGACCATGACGACGACCACAACTATGACTATGAATACGACCACGACCACGACCACGACCTTGTAATGCCATAGGAATATATTTCAACCGATGAATGGATGATTTATTGACAAAACTGTGCCTGCTTCCGCTATCCACAAGGATAAAAACATGCTTCCCATTGATACTGCCTTGAATGCAAAGGGTACTGGGGCTACGCGAACCTATCCAAGCATCCAAGGAGATCAAGCAAAGGGAAGTGGGAGGTGGGTGGGATGTTAAATCAAGTATCTGTGAGGGTGCACTGCCCGGGTCAAGGGGAAACCCATCCTCCAGGTCATAGAATTGCTCATGATCAACATCCTCCATGTGCTCAGTCTGGTCAATGGCTAGGTCATCCTCCTTATTGTGCCAATCTTCCATGACATACATGCTATGAACTTTGACATTAGCTAACTTGTACAAGCATTTGGAGGCATGATCAGAAGTGTTATCTCCACATTTAAAGCATAGGCCCTTTTCTTTCCGTTCCTTGACAACATCTTGGGAGATGAACCGTTGACTACTGGATCCATGGGAGGGTGATGCACTGGCCTGTTTATTTTCAGCATACTGATTTTCAGCCACCACAGAGCCCGATGCTGCCCCAAAAGTGCCCATTTTCCTTTTAGCATGGAAGGCGGGGTAAGTGGGTAGCTGAGGGAGAGAGAAAGAGAGCTGAGGAGAGAGAAAGAGAACAAGAAGAAGAAGGAAGAAGACTAGAAGAGGAGAGAGAAAGAGAGAAAAGAGGAGAGAAAGGAGAAGGAAGCCATGAAAGCTAGAGATGAAGGTGAAGAGTGTGATCTTGATAATAACTAGTTGTCCTAATTTGGGGCTCTTACACCTTAAATACCCCGGTCAGTTTGACGGGGTGTCTAAACCCTAGTCGGTGTGTATCCCGCTTGTTCCACACACACACACACACACACACTCTCTCTCTCTCTCTCTCTTGTGATGATGATGGGGGGGGGGGTTTCTGATCACGGGGTGGGGGGGGGGGGCTGCGTTGCCTGACGAGGGGGTGGGGGGGGGGGGCGCTATCCGTTGACGAGGGAGGGGAGGGGCTGCTTGTCCATGAGGGGGGAGGGCTGTGTGCTGACGACCATGGAGGAGGGGGAGGGGGGGCTTCCCCTTTATAATGGGGAGGAGAGGTGGTATATTGGGGGGGGGGGGGGGGGGGGAGACGGCCGTTAATGGCCACCACCCCTTCCACCTGGGGGCTGCATACTCCCTCTCTCTCTCTCTCTCTCTCTCTCCCCCCGCCATGCAGTCAGCAGGGGGAGAGAGTAAAAAAATTTGTGTTAAAATTTAAAAAAAATTAAGGGGGGGGAGGGTTCTTATGGGGAAGGTACCCGGGGGGGGGGGGGGGGGGGGGGGGGGCGCTATTACATCATCCAAAGAAAAGTTCCTTATCTTTGGGGAAATTCAAGAAGCTAAGTCCGAGGTATTTTGAACCATATAAGGTGCTAAAGTGTTTAGGACCAAATGTCTACAAGCTACAACTCCCTAACAACTTGAAAGTACATAATTTATTTCGTGTTAGTCTATTGAAAGCATATGTTCCTAACCCTAACCATATACTTAATGACCAAAAAATTGTGATGCCAAGTTAAGGAGTCCTTGAACTTCAACCAAAAAAGATACTTAACATGAGGGAGAAGACTTTAAGAAGCAAAACCCTTAGAGAGTATCTCATCCAGTGGAAAGATTACCCTAAAGAGGATGCTACTTGGGTTGACCAAAAATCACTATATAACCAATATCCCTAGTTTCGTTCGAAATGAGGACATCTGGATTCCTCTAAGGGGAAGAGGATGTGATATTCCAACTTTTATTTTCAATCTTCTCAACTTCTCGTAATTATATTTGGAGAGTTTTAGACCATTAAATAGAGGGAGTCTTGAATAAAATAATCTTAATTTCGTAACCCGACACCTTCCAAGGTCAATAAAATCTGTAGACATCCTTCAAAAAAATCACCATACGCACAATAGTCATGGGCCGTAAGTCAAAACTAACTAAGCACATTTAAAACTTAGAAAGTAAGAGAAAGCTTAAAGCTTTAAAGCTTAAGCTTTAAAAAGAAAGCTTATGAAGGAGAAGTCGACAAACAGACTATCCCCCCTTTTTTTCAATGAAAAAAATGGCACCAAATTTCTCTCTCTTCTCCCAAAATTGGAGATGTTGAAAGCACAAAGAAAAGCCCGAGTTCTCCTCCTCAATCTCACAAAAGACTCCAGCAATCTCCCCCTTTTCTCACTTGTTCGACGAGAGGCCTAGATTGGAGCAAGATCATTTGAGAGCTAAATGAATAAGTCATAGTATCTTTGGCAGCCTCTTTGGACCTTAGAGATCAAATTGGTAGCATCAAATTGCATCTTGAAAGCTTTATATTGATGGATTGCCAAGATACCCTCCACAAAGAGCTCCTCTTCTTGGCCACAACCCATAAACCCCTTCTTCTTCAATTTAACTATAAATATGGGGTAAGAGGAGCTGTTGGAGGGGCACCCTGATCGAAGAGAAGAGGCTCTTCTCAAACCAAGAATATAGAGCAAGAGGGAGTGGGAAAAAAGGAGCACGAGGATGGGAATTCTTATCACAAAGACAAGGAGGATACTCCGGAATCAAATCCCCCATCCCTTTTGCCTTCACTTCCCTATAGAATCAAAACTCTACTCAAGTGTTTTTTCTCAATTCCTAGTAATCACCATCCCCCACCAATCCAATTGTGACAACCCCCAAGCTCTATTGCCAAAATCTCCTCTACAATCTTGTGATTAAAGACCATGGCCCTAAAGAAGAAAATTATGAAGGTCATGGAGATGGGAGCTTCCAATAACGTTGTAGATACAACCACTATAAACAAAATGGCGAGTACTGGGATTACAAATGAAGCTGCAAATACCATCAACCAAGCAATCGTCGTAGATCTCTAGGTACCATATTTTGATATTAAAGGAAGCTAGCAGATCATCATCCTATGAGTTGGTAACAAAAAGCTGCATTTGTAAAATAGGACTTTTTTTAAATCTCTTACATAAAATCTTTTTAAAAAATTCTTAACTACAAATTCCAAAGAGGTATTTCCCATCAATTCTTGATCTCTCTCATTCATCTCCTTGCTGAGTTTAATCCAATTAATTGAGAGATTAAATAATTAAATATTTCTATCAAATTTTATTCCCATTTATTGATTGAATCACTCTCTTCACTAAATCGTAGAATTAGAAGTCTTTACTTGGCATCATGGCATTGCATTAAATCCCTATTATTATAGAGTCAATTCTAATCCAATATCTTGCTAATAATGATTCGTTGATCCATGGAAAAAATAAGTGAAAATCCATTATAAAGGGTAAGTCAAGTAGTGACTCACTACATGGTAAAACCCTCTTCCTACCCATTTTATTAATTCCCTTTTCATTCTATTACATGACATGAAATGAGCTAAATTATTACTTCAAATAATGCATATTATGTTGATTGATTAGAGTAGAACACCACTACCATGTTGAGATACCCATCATCGAGGAAAAAGGTGGATACTAGGGGAGATAGTAGGACAAAAGAGAGATGACCCTCCCTCACTATTGAAGATCTTGAAGGGGTGCAACTAATCAACTCAAGGGAAATTGTACCTACCTCTTAGTGATTCAGAGACTATATAGGAAGCTTGTCTCACTATTTTATTCATCGCATATGTATCTCATATAAAGGATTGAAGATTCAAATGGTTATGAAGGTCCAAGACTCTTAAAGGTCAAAATAGGATAAAACAAGCCATTTATAAGACATGCAAGATTTATATAGGTTCTTACAGGTACATCCTTCATCATTGGAGGTGAAATGTAAGTAATACAGGTTGCCCACGTGTCCTACTCAACTCGCCATAGGATTTGGTGTCCTCAAGGTGCATTAATTTTGGTCAAATAAGGGTAAGCATGGTATTTACAGGTCAAAACAGGGTGTAGGACTAGATACTACAGCCACAAAGATTAGATTATGGAATTTTCTCTTTTAAACCTGTTAATATATAGTAGTGCTCATCTTGAATAGGAGATATTTGGCTTTGATTGGAACCAAAAAAAATTGGCAATTAGAGTTTTCTAGCTCAAGTTCTAGCCGATTTACTGACATGGGGTTCTGTAGAACTACACTACAATAATATGTCATAAGGGTAAAAACATGGCCCAGGCTGAGTACCATGATATCCCGACTTTGATTTCAAATTTTTCCGACTTCTCGCAAAATGGTCTTGAAAAACTCTAAACCATTAAATAGAGAATGTCTTGAGCAAAATGGTCCAAGGTTCATAACTTGACATTAACCATTTAGATCTTAGCAAAGCAATTAAAATCACAAAGCTTTAAGCTTAAAAACTTAAAACCTTATGAAGATAAAGAAGGAGAAGAAGATGCTGACCGAACATGCCCTCCCCACCCTTTTTTCGATTAAAAAACGATGCCCTAAACCCCCAAATTTGGAGTTCTTGTTTACTTATGAAAAAACTTAAATTCTCGCCTTCATGGTTAAAGGAATAAGCAGATGTATTCCCTAAAGATCTGACGGAATTTCCTCCCCAAAGGGAAGTCGACCATGAAATCAAACTTGTGCCAGGAGATGCACCAGTCGTAAAGAGGCCGTATAAGATGTCCATCCCGGAAGCTATCAAACTGAAAGAGCAACTCAAGCAACTGTTAGACCAAGGCTACATCCATCCTAGCAGTTCACCATGGGGAGCTCCAGTGTTGTTCCAAAAGAAGAAAGATGGAATGCTTCACCTGTGCATTGACTACAGAGGGTTGAATCAAGCAACTATAAAAAATAAATATCCCATTCCAAGAATAGATGAATTACTTGACCATCTTCAAGGAGCGAAGGTCTTCTCAAAGATAGATCTTAGATCTGGATATTATCAGATAAGGATCAAGGAAGAAGATATTCCGAAGACTGCATTCAGTACAAGGTATGGACACTTCAAATTCCTAGTGATGTCATTTGGGCTAACGAATGCTCCTGCTACCTTCAACAGGTTAATGCAGGATATCTTTAGGCCCTATCTTGATGACTTTGTACTCATCTTTTTTACGATACCCTAGTCTACTCAAAACAGGGAAAGGATCATGAACCCCAGCTTCGCATTGTTCTTGAAACAATGAGAGCACACAAGCTTTATGCCAAGAAGAAGAAGTGTGCATTTTTCAAGCGACAGATTGAATATCTGGGATTCATCGTATCAGCAGAAGGAATTTCAATAGATCTAGCTAAGGTCAGAGACGTTCTGGAATGGCCAACACCAACTTCTGTCAAAGAAATACAAAGTTTTCTTGGGTTGACAGGGTGGTACAGAATTTTCATCAAAGATTATGCTTTGATTGCAGACCCTCTGACTGATCTACTAAAGAAGCAAGTAGCAATTGTATGGTCACATGCTGAATAGACTAGCTTTGACAAACTAAAGCAAAGCTTGGTATCAACTCCCATCCTGAAACTTCCTAATCTTAGTAAGGAGTTTGAAGTGGTAACTGATACTAGCACACTTGCTTTAGGATGTGTACTTATGCAAGAAGGTCATCCCGTAGCATATTCTTCAAGAAAAGTGAAGAGCCATGAAAAGAATTATGCTACCCACAATCTAGAGCTGTTGGCTGTCATCCATGCTCTCAAACTTTGGAGACATTACTTGCTAGGTAACAAATTTTCCTTAGTAACGGACCACAAGAGTCTTAAATGGATTTTCACTTAGAATGAGCTCAATATGAGGCAACGTCGGTGGATCGAAGTGCTGGAAGAATACGATTTTGAAATCAAATATAGGCTTGGAAAAGAGAATGTAGTTACCGATGCACTCAGTCCGCAAGGCATTTCTAAATTCTCTTATTTTGCAAGATCCATCAACAACAAGGTCTCTAGCCACAAAGGTATCAATGCCAAACAACCCGATTCTTGAGCTAGCAAAAGAAGAGGCATATCATGACCCAGTCTATCAGAAAATGCTAAGGGAGATCCCCATCAAGGATCAAGACCCAAAGTTAAAGACGAAGCATCAATAATTTTCTATCAGTAGTGGGCTTGTCTACTTTAGGACAAGATTGTGTATCCCTGCAAGCCAAACTCTCAAGCAGAAGATACTTTGGGAAGCCCATGACTCCCCTTTCTCAGGGCATCCTAGTTATGCCAAGACCCTTAACACGGTTAGAAAGAGCTATTTTTGGGAAAGGCTCAAGGGAGACGTATTCAAATATGTCATGGAATGTTTGTCTTGTCAACGCATTAAGGCAGAACATGTTAAAATGCCTGGGAAATTGCAACCACTTGACATTCCCCAAATGAAATGGGAGTTCATTAGTATGGACTTCATTGTTGGCCTACCCCAAGTTCAGGGAGGATATAACTCTATTATGGTTGTAGTAGATATGCTCACCAAGGTTGCACATCTCACCCCTATCAAGACGAACTATAAAGCTTCAGACATCGCAAGATTATTCATCAAGGAAATATTCAAACTTCATGGGTTACTGAGAAGAATCATTAGTGATCGTGACTCTCTTTTCACATCACACTTTTGGAGGGCTATCTTTGAGGCTATTGGAACTTCAGTACAGCTTATCATCCCCAAACTGATGGTCAAATAGAACAAGTCAATCAAGTCATTGAAGATATGCTTAGGGCCTACTACTGTCGCGAACCCAAAAAGTGGATTCAATACTTACCACTGGTTGAGTTTGCCTACAATGTTTCTTACCAACAGAGTATTCAAATAACCCCTTTCCAAGCATTGTATGGGCATGATTGTCGTACCCCTTTGAACTTATCGAATCCAACTTTGAGGGTATAAGCTTCAAGACAGATGCTGGAAGACATGGATGATCAAATCAAATCACTAAGACAAGACATTAAAGCTGCCAAGGATAGATAGAAGGCCTACGCTGACTTGAAACGGCAAGACAAATCCTTCATCGAAGGTGATATGGTCTTCATCCGTGTATGCCCTAAAAAGAGTTCACTATCCTTGGGAGAGTACAAGAAGCTAAGTCCGAGGTATTGTGGACCTTATAAGATCACCAAGTGCCTAGGGCCTAATGCTTACAAACTACAGTTGCCCGCAACTCTAAAGATTCATAATGTATTCCACGTTCACCTATTGAAAAAGTATCTACCTAATCTAAATCATGTACTTGATGATCAACAAATTGTAATGCCTAGCGAAGAAGTCCTTGAGCTACAGCATGATAGAATCCTAGATGTTAGGCAGAGGCATTTGAGATCAAGGACCTTGAGAGAATACCTCATCCAATGGAAAGATTATCCAGAAGAGGATGCCACCTGGATGGACGAAAATACCCAACAATACCCCCAGGTCTTCTCGAGATGAGGACATCTCGATTCCTCTAAAGGGGAGAGGATGTAATAGCCCCCCCCCCCCCCCGCCCCCCCGTACCTTCCCCATAAGAAACTCCCCCCTTAAAATTTTTTTAAATTTTAACACAAAATTTTTTACTCTCTCCCCCCTGCCGACTGCATGGCGGGGAGAGAGAGAGAGAGAGAGAGAGAGAGAGAGAGAGAGAGAGAGAGAGAGAGAGAGAGAGAGAGAGAGAGAGAGAGAGAGAGAGAGAGAGAGGGAGTTAATGGAAAGGGGGGGCATGCAGCCCCCGGGTGGAAGGGGTGGTGGCCGTTAATGGCTGTCTCCCCCCTCCCCCCCCAGTATACCACCTCCCCTCCCCATTATAAAGGGGAAGCCCCCCCTCCTCCATGGTCCTCACCACGCAGCCCTTCCCCCCTTGTGGACAAGCAACCCCTCCCCTCCCTCGTCAACGGACAGCACCCCCCCCCCCCTCGTCGTCAGGCAACGCAGCCCCCCCCATCATCATCACGAGAGAGAGAGAGAGAGAGAGAGAGAGAGAGAGAGAGAGAGAGAGAGAGAGAGAGAGAGAGAGAGGGAAACTTTTGGAGTTTCTCCTTTCACCCTCTTAAAGGGAGGTCACACACCCCTCCACATTTCCGAAAATATGCCCCTCCTCTTCATTATCTTTTCTCCACTCAAGGAGAGGCGGTGAGAATCTTGCATAGGAGAGTGCGAGAATTCTATCTCTCGTGCACGCGCCTTCGAGTATGGCCTCGAAGCGTAGTTCCACAAGGATGGCCGAAAACCTTGCAAGTGTGGATGGTGGCTCGAATCAAGATGGCACCGCAACTGCGAACAGTTTATCAGGCATCAATACCACTGGAATCAAGACATCACTCCAAACCCACATTGCTCTATTTATTAAATCATAGATTATAATTATCATGATGAAAATCATATTCACATGCATCACATTGATTGTGCGATTGATGGGTACTTGCCTTGGTATGAATTTAGTTGTGATGTTTGTAACAAACAATATAAATTTCGTTGTAGGATAGCATCATAATAGGTGAAATTGGTTAGGTTATTGCATCGTAGATTACCCAAAAAATTCCTGCATGAATTCTTGCATAAAGTGCATTGCTCCTTGCACAAGTTCTTGCTTAAAATGCATTTCAGAGGACATTGAAAGAAACAAAAGTGCATCTCCATATCGCAAGAAGGATTCTAAGGTACATGTAATAATCTGCAGAAAAGATTAAAGTGTAGCTAGACTCATACAATGATCACATAAAGTTAGATCACTCAAGAAGGTTATAGATCGTGTAAATAATTACTTAGAGGATAATGTTAAGATTGCATGCATAGAAAGTACCTTCATATGTGTGGCATAAAATAGCGCATGGATTATATGAAAATTGTAAGCATTGAAATGAAGGCATGGCATTACGATGCATGCATTAAAGTCATTGGGAAATTCAACATTGTTTGTAATTTACCAAATGGGACTGAGATCCATGGGACCCATGTCAAAGTCCTTGGTGACTTCAAGAGGGATAGGTAAAAGCTTAAGCACCTGTGAGTATTACTAAGAGGGCTTAAGAAGATTATACTTAAGATGGAGTAGGAACTGTTCTAAATAGAACCATCTTGACCAACCATGGTCAAGGGGATAGACAATCTTGATCAATTAAGTTCAAAGATAAAGGTACATAGGTACTACAAGGGATCTGGGAGACAACCAGCAAGTTGACCAACTGAGAACGACGGGGTTTTCCATGATCTATTTTACAAGGAGACCTAAGGTAAGGATAATTAGGGTTGATAGGGTACAAAACCTAACCCAAAGAAAAAGGGAAAACAAGCAACCTATCTTGCCAAGCCCCTAGAATCTTGCCAAGTCATGAACGATCCAAGATCGAATGCTGGGAGCATTCAAGAAAAAGAAATCACACTTTAGCAGTTGGTCGTACGAGAACGACCACAGAAATGATCATGACTGTACATGGAGCCCCAAGAGGAACACCAAGGAAAATGAGATTCTACTGCAAGAAAATCTATCTTGTAACATCAACAAGCTTTTATTTCATTCTTTTGATCATCAAAACAAAGAAAACAACAATTCTTCACACAACATCATAGTAGATATCTCCCATAGATTTGATAGAATCAGCCATAATATTCAATATTTTCATAGAATTCTTCAATATAACAAAGAACATAGAATAATACACCATCTTTGAATGGAAATCAATCACATATTATTCATCTTCAATGTCTTCATAGTTCTCTCTCTCAATCTATCATATACAGTTACATTGTTTTGATAGAATTGACTATCTCTGACTCTCTCTCTCTCTCTCTCTCTCTCTCTCTCTCTCTCTCTCTCTCTCTCTCTCTCTCTCTCTCTCTCTCTCTATCAATAGTACATCATATCCTCACTACAATACTCTCATAATAACTCTCAATAATCCTTCTTAGGTCGTGGATGCATCTCCCAAGAGGTATGTCTAATATGAAGAGTCACCAGAGCCACTATAGTGTCTTTTCACAGCTCACTACTGTCATTGTCACTTCAGTCTTCTCTTCAGTCTTCAACAACTGCTTCTTCCATTTGTTTTAGCTCTTTTGAACTTAGATTCATCCTTTTCAAAAGTTAGAAAACTTTTTCAAAGTCACACATACATTCTACAGAACACTTATAGAATATCTATAGAACAGTACAGTACAGTACCAGAGCAGCTACAGTACAGTTACAGAGCAGAGACAGAGGCTCTACAGAAGGTCTACAGAGGGTTACAGAAGGTCATCAGAACCTCATAACTCATACTCAAATCATTCCAAACTATCAAAAACTATTCAATAAGCTTCCAAATGATCTCAACCTTCATCAATCATCAATCCATGCTTCATACAGAAGACAATTAGAACAAAACAGAAGCTATACAGAAGGTATACAAAACCAATCAGAACCTCAATAGAACCTATTAAAACATTATAGAGCTTCATATCTCTATTGAGAATCATCATGAACTTCCAAAACATAATCAATATCATCCAAAACACTCTCAAACACTTCCATTAACAACCATACATCACTCTAAATCCATCAAAAATCAATCATTCAGACCTCAAAAATAACAAAAATCAGTCAAAAATTCAGTCTTTTTCCACTCTCAACATATCCCCACACATTCTTTAGACATCCTCTCTTTCTCCTCTGAGACTCTAGTGACCTCTAACTGAGCTTCTATTAACTGAATCTTCAAAGAAGATATCTCTTCTCTCTGGGTCTCAATCATTTGGGTCTGCTGCTCCATCTGCTTAAACAGATCTGCAAGTGTGTCTTTAGCAGAGGCTAACTTTGAGGTTGCCTTATGCAATTGGTCTTTGGACTACATCAGTTCTTCATAGAAAGAAGCATACAGCTGTTGAACACAAGCTGTCATTGAAAGTTCAATTGAACTCTGGATGTCATTACAAAGGAATGGAATAGCATCTTCCGACACTAAACTGTTCAGTGAAGGGACTGATATTTCCAAAGAACCCTCTCTATGTGCCCTGAATAAATTGTTACATGTGAGATAAGCAGGGAGATCACTGCCAAATGTAGCAGGAATTGTGACTGAAGGAAGAACTGAGGGAGTTTTATCTGCCACATGCTTCAAGCGCTTTCACTGTATGACCAGTGGAGGAGGGGAATCAAAATCCTCTATGTCAATAGGTTCTGAATCTTCTGAAGGTGGTGGGGAAGGTATTGGATCAGATGGAGGAGGTGGTAGTACACCCTTCTTTAGGCCTGAGTATATCAAGAAAGCATACAGGTAGGAACCATAGGTGACATTTGCGACATTTCCTCTGGTTACTTTGACAAAATGTTGGTCCATCTTTGTAAGTAGGTAAGTACTCCAATAAATAGCCACCCCTTTTAACACCATCCTGGAAGCTGTGAAGAGTTCTTTGGACAAGCAATGGGATGGTGTTTTGGCAGGCATAAACCTATCTTGGAGAAACTGGCAGACTAGCTTCCAAAGAGGATCAGTGATCATGGAAAAAGAGACTTCTGAAGTGTTTATCACTTTCTTGACATCCAGAATCTCTTTGGTCTGCTTCTGTAACAGCTTGAAAATCTCATCGTTGGAGAATAATTGTCTAGCTGTAACAAAGGGTTCTCCTTTGTAGGAAAGAGACAAAGCTTTCCCTAACCCTCGGGGTGTTAATACCATGGAAGCACCATGAACCAAGCTTGATTTCTTACTGTCTGATGCAAGGAACTCATCACACAGGGATGGATCATCTGGAATCAGTGGGAATGAAGCAGCCATGAAAGTCGCAAGTCCTACTTTTGCTATAGGCTCAAAAGCTAGTAGGGAAGAATAATTCCTACTGATCAGCGGGACATACTAGATAGGAGGAGGAGCGTGAGGCGCCATTCAGATGGAAAATACACACACCACAACACAGACAATCACAAAGAATGACTGCAAAACAACCAAAGGGCTATCAAAAAGAAGTCAATCAAAAGAAGGACACACATACAAACGTAACTAACTAATTGACCACCCCAAACAACCCACATCCTAGAAAAAATTCGGCATGACCTCTACACATATGCGATTGAAAACTTCATGCGATGTAACAAGCAGTCACCAAAACCCCATATCAGTCAAAAAAAGAAAAAAAACTACAAACCGCACCTGTAATCGTAGCACGTAAGCAAACCATAATACCATAAAAGTCTAAATCAAGACCTGACCATAACCTTGACAAATAGTTTCAACTTAAAGGACTTTACGTGCCCATCCCACGAAGCGTGTTTATTAAAAGGGGGAACGAGTGCAGTGAGGGGAAATTATTTTAATGAAGGGTTCATTTTAAGAAATTATTAATAATGGGTGACATTTTATTAGGTTATAAACCTTAATAAGAAAACGGATTTAATTACAATTTATTAGGGTGAAATGGTGCTTTATCCGGACTACGATTCCCAGACTGGGGTCTCTAAATGCAAATTCATTAATTAAAAATTAATGGTAATGTGGAGCGCTTTTTTGTCAGTGCGTGCTTTTTTGTGACGCCTGGTTCATTTTTATTAAAAATTAAGGTGCCTCTTGAGTGCACGTAGCGCGTGCAAAGTAAACGGCTGGTTGATTTTAATTATTAGAAAATTGTGTGTTTAGCGCGAATGCACGTGAAAAGTGGATTAATATAGTTCATTTTAGCAATTAATTGTGGTTAAGGAATGATGAAAATGAATAAAGCTCAAAAAATAAATACATAATAGGGGTGTATATGCAATGAATTGAAGGCGCACTGAGTAGTCTCCCAAATGCAAGGAATCCAGTAAAAAAAACAAACACCAGTGATTGGAAAAAATAAAGCACCTTAGTGTTTTTGTTTTATTTTTAGTTTTTATTTGTTATTCTTTTATTTTGTTGTTTTTTAATGGTTTTTTTTGTCTTTGAATTTTAGGTGTGTTTGTATTGTGTATATTGTTTGGTTTGGTTTATTTATTTTCTATTTTCAACTGATGTTTGGGATTTAAAATGAATTTTCATGAGGTGAAGTATTTAAAATTAGAATTTTTGGCTTCAAATAATATTTTTGCCATTTATGGAAGTATTTTTAATTGGAAAATTAGTAGCAAAAGGGGCAAGGGGATTTATGAAATTTTTGGGAATTTTTTTGGATCTATTTTTGAATTTTTACTAATTTTTAATGAATTTTACTCAATTTACATGTAATTTTAAAGGAATTTTCAAATTTTAACTTTTATACATTTTTTTTGAATTTCCACTTTACAAATATTCCAAATGATTTCATAAATGTTGCTAAATTTTTAGAAATTTTTTTGTAATTTTTTGAATTTTAAATAAATTTTTAGAATTTTTATATGTTTTATGTTTATTTTTATATATTTTTATGTATTTTTGAGTTGGAAAATAAAAGGCGGTATCGGGCTGCGTGTGAACAGCGAAGGATGACTGCGTGTGAACGAATGATTGCAACACACCACCACACCGACAAGTCAGAAGCGCGTCCTCGCGCGTAAACGCTTGCGAGCACACCCGTACACAGCAGGAAAACAACGGAGGAGAAAGGGCAGGAACGAGGGCTAACTGAGTAGGTTAAGTGAATTAGGTTAGCTTAGTCTGAGAAAGTCAAGTAAGTGAGTTTAGTGTGTTAAATCAATGAGGTTAGTGAGTTAGGTCAGTCTGGTTAATTAAGTCAGTCTGGTTAAGTTAATCAGGGGTAAGCAATGTTAGTTAGTGTAAGTAATATAAGGTAATTAAGCTAGGGTTAGTCAGGTTAACTATGGGTTAAGTAAGTCTAACTAGGGTTAGAGGTCTAACTAAAGGTAAGTTAATCTAACTAGGGTTAGGGAGGCTAAATATGGTTAGGTTAGACTAACTAGTGTTAAGTTAGTGTAACTAAGGTTAAGTTAATGTTAACTGTGGTTAGGGAGATTAACTAAAGTTAGGTGAACTAACTAAGGTTAGTTAAACTGACTAAGGTTAGTATTTCTAACTAGGGGTTAGTTTAGGTTAACTAACTAGGGGTTAGTTTAGGTTAACTAACCAGGGGTACCAAGGGTGGAGGAGAAGGGCAGCTGAGGAGGAGGAGGAGGAGGAGGAGGAGAAGAAGAAGAAGAAGAAGAAGAAGAAGAAGAAGAAGAAGAAGAAGAGGGAAGGGGAGGAGGAGGAGGAAAAGGGAAGGGGAGGAGGAGGAGGAATAAGAAAAGGTGGCGGAGACGGCTAGAGACGGGCGACAGGCGCGGCGGTGTCCACAGGCGCAGAGACGGGGGGCAGGAGAGGTCCGGCGGCAGGGCGTCGATTGGCGAGGCGGAGGCGGCTGGTCAGCTACTAGCAAGGGCGGCAGGGGGAACAGTCGAGGCGGCTACGGGCGAAGACGGCGGCGGTAGCTTCTGTCGAGTGGCGGGGTGACACAGGCGAGTGGCGACGTCCTCGGCGACGATGTCAGCAACATACGGGGGAGGAGGGAGAGGTAGGAGGGAGGAGGAGGAGGAAGAAGAAAAAGTGGAAGAAGGAGAAGAAGAAAGGTGAGGGAAGAAGGGCCAGGCGACGGCAGAGGAGCGTGACAGGTAAGGTAGTTAGGTTTTTTTTTTTCCTTTGTGTTTGGAAAATTCTTTTCTTTGTTTTTTTTTTCTTTTTTTAATCTTTTCTTTTGTTTTTTCTGTTGTTTGTTGTTTTTTTTCTTCTTCTTTTTTTCTCTCTTTGTTTTATTTTTATTTTTTGTCTTTATTTTTATTTTTCTTCTCTTTTTGTTTCCTTTTTGTTTTTTCTTCTTTTTTTTATTTTTCTCACTTTTTTGTCTCTTTCTTTTTTTTCCTTTTTTTGTTTTTTCTTTTTCTTTGGATGTTTTTCTTTTTTTTTCCTTATGTTTGGAAAAATAAAAATAAAAAATAAATGGAAGATGGGTGTGCAAAAAAAAAAAACGCACCCCCATCCCATACGCATGCGCGGACAGGGGTAAAAAAATTTGCAATGACGGGATCAAACAGGGCAGGGATAGCGATGCACAAACCACAGATGCCAAGGGGGCGTCGTGAGGTGCATAAAACCAGAAACAAGCGCGTTCACGCGCGATACGAGAAACACGGTCACATGGGAAAAAGGAAGAAAAATGAATAAAATTCAACCCGTTCGTCGGATCGAAAAACGAGAAGAAGGAAAAATGTGCCGGGAGACGAGGAGAAAATGATAGAAACATGCGACACTTGTTCCAGGGACAAAATCAGGGTGTTCACATGAGAAAAACACAAAAAAAATCTGAAAACACATACGTGTATTAATATCGGAAAATCCACGTGTCGGAACGAAGTGCAGGAAGAAGGAAAATTGGGCAGAACAATGTTTCCAACAACCTATCACGGCCAAACACAGTTTTGATCGAGATAGGACGCGTTCACATGGAAAAAAACCCCAAAAACAAACCCGAAAAAAGACTCGAAATTTAATAAGGGAAAAATAGTGCACTGGAATAGAGGACAATAAAAAGGAAAAATGTTCAAAAGAAAGGGATTCATAGGGCTGGTACATCAAAACTCAGTTGGAAAGGAATTAGAAGGGTTTCACCTGGAAAAAACACGAAAATCACACCCGAAAACACTCGAAAAAATAAATAATTAAAAATCCGATAGTCGAAAGAGGGGGGAGGAAAAAGAGAAAAGTGGAGAAAAGGATGGCAAGACACGGTTGTCAAATTAAACTCGAATTCTGGTGAAAATAGGGCAGGTTCACATGGAAAAATGTGAAAAATAAGCACGAAAAGGACCTGAAAATCCGCAAAATTTAATACGGGCCAATCGTGCATTGGGATGACGTAGAGTAAAAAGGAAAAATATTAGGAGGAATAGGGAGGACAGTGCTGGTACATCAGATCAGAGTTCCGAAGCAAGGAAGACACGTTCACATGGAAAACCGTCCAATTTACAAGAATTGCTTCAAAAATTAATAACTTTAGAACCGTCTGTCGAAAAATGGGTCAGTAAAAAGAAAAAATGGGCAGTTCAAAGGGACGAATAGGACTGTCAGGTTGGATTGGGATTCCGGTGAACATAGGGTGCGTTCGCATGGAAAAATCACAAAACAAAGAATAAAGGTAAACGGTCAAGAAACAGCTCCGGGGATAGGGTGAAATAGAATGAAAGAGTGGAGAAGGGACCCCATTAGGGTAAAATGAAGTCATGGCATAGATGCATAATCATAGCAGAGTATATGCATGGGGTTATGCAACATAAACGCGCAGCGACACGTCCCCACACTTAGAACCTTAGCTGGAAGGATAAATCGAACAACAAGGACCAAGTACCACACATCAGACCAACCACAAGCATCCCCACACTTAAGACATGACTGTCACTGAGAAACAAAAGGTGTAGTTAGAAAAACTTGGCCCATATTGCCGAGGAGGAATGTCGACTATCAAGGTTGTGTCTTGTGCCATTGGTGGCTGTAGGAGGTAACCAGGTGTCTTCACAGCTCACGTCCTTCATCCTTCGTGGCAGAGACGAAGTGGCAACACCCAGGGAGGTAGCTGGTTGAAGGAATCGCAGGGAATTCGTCAATTACGAGGGATATTGCACTCAACTCACGATCACACAAATGGAATGAAAGAGCGGTCACTCGCCCCATTACTAAATCACTCGAGGGAATAATGATGAAACCTAGAGCTCACACCCAGTTTAGGAATCGACAAGGGGGTGGTGTAGAAAGAGTATGCTAGGGTGCACAATTAATGGTGCATCAGTGCGTCCAACCCGTCTAGCATAGGTGCAAGGAGAAAGGCCAGGGAGCCTTGCTATGCAGTGTACAGAACAGAATGACATGTCATGTGCTGATGGCAGAGACCTAGCCCATGGGTGCATAGGGAAACATGAACGTTCCTGACTCCCATGGTCGTAATGTCCCTTAATCCTCACCTCTCGATAATTGATTGAAGAAACCCCAGTCACACTCAGCCCACCCTCTGTCTCACGTTCTATTGATAGATATAGAGGGCAACCCATTCCTGAAACCCATTGATGTAATCCTCACTGTCACTTCACAGAGGTTGCATGCCTTGTGCGCAATTGATGGTGCAACTGTGCATCCCACCCTGTGCCGGCATACCGTGCAAGAAGGAAGGCCAGGGAGCCTTATGGTGCAGTGCACATGAACAGATCGTGCGTTGTGCATTGAGAGGCCCATCCCGTGCATGCAACACTCTGTTCACACATCTCACCTCTCATTTGATTTAAAGGAAAAGACTGGTCACTCACCCCACCCTCTGTCTCACTCTCTGATAGATACAGAGGGCAGCCCATACGCACGTCCCCATCCTGTTAGGATGAAAGCTTGCATCACTCAAGGGGTTGGTGATGAAGATCATGGCGGCTATTGTTGTCGTCAGGGTCTTGAAGACGAGGCATACCTAGGGAGGCAGCCTACAAATCTCATACTTCAATGATTTGTAAGAAGAGTCATTTGTTAATAAGGGCAGACAGACTGATATTGCAGAGACATCACACCAAGGGAGGTGGCTTCAAACTACTTGCTGGAAAGGTTCCGCTGGTGACGAGTTAGCTATCCTGAACTGCGGGGTGTTACCACCTTTTCCACAGTCAGCTTCTCGCCCAAGGGTATTTCCACCTTTTCTTGGAACAAGGCATGTTATGACAGGGAATTTCTTCCTTTTCTTCCATAACACTTTTGTTTTTTTTTTCTTTATTTTTGTGTTTCTTGTTCTTCTTTTTTTCCCTTTTTTTTTCGTAAAGAAAGAGAATGTAGAAATACCATGTTTCAGGACCAACCTCACCAGCGTTGTTGGATCAAACGAGAAGAGAACAAGGTCGGGTTGAGATGTTTTTGCGAGGGGTTAGCAGAATGAGGCCGCCTCATGAGGAAAATCATAAGGGCTATCAGAAGCACGACGAGAAGGACAATGCCACGCCCAAAAGGGAAAGGGTAGGTCGACTGTGATTGTCAAGATCCCCAGGGAGGAAAGTACATCTTCAAGTGATAGCCATTGAACAGGAAAGGATCATCAGAGGCATCAACGGTCTGCACCTGAACAGATCCATTAGGATTGACAGCAAGTACCTTGTATGGGCCCATCCACCGTTGTTGCAACTTGCTAGGAAACTTGCCAAATCTCGAATCATAGGCTAGGACAAGATCACCTTCTTTGAACTCCTTGTGCTTGATGAAACTGTCATGATAGGCCTTGCGCCGCGCCTGAGTGGTTTCCATGCACTGTAGCGCCATCCACCGTATCTCATCCAAGCATTCCAAGTGCAGGAGACGGTGCTGCAGTGACTCCTTATCTCCCAAGCGTTCTTTAACTGCTACTCGCAAAGAGGGCAATTCTAGATCAACAGGGAAGATGGCTTCTGTACCATACACTAGCTGGAAAGGGTCTATCATGTAGCTGCCTCATGGGAGATTCTGTAAGCCCAAAGGGCCTCTGTAAGTCGATCGTCCCAGTCGCGACGATGTGCGGCAATCATTCTTGTCAGAATCAAGCAGAGAATGCGATTGGTGACTTCAACTTGGTCGTTGGCTCTGGGGTAATAAGGAGTGGATTTGCAATGGCAGATCTTATACAGCTCTGTCAGCTCCTCCATGATTTTGTTAAGGAAATGAGTACCTCTGTCACTTATCAGCTCGAGGGGACTGCCAAAACGAGTGATAATATTCTCGTACATGAACAGGGCTACGCTGTTACCATCATCCCGCTTCAAGGCTTTAGCTTCACACCACTTTGTGACATAATTCGTACATACTAAGATGTATCTGTTCTGCTTCTGTCTGGTAGGTGGATCAATGGGACCCACAAAATCAATACCCCACTTCTCGAATGGCTTTAGGGGAAGAATGGGTTGTAGTGGCATGGCACTTGTTTTGGTGGGCTTTCCCATTCGCTAACAGGCATCACATCTTTTGCAGTAGTCATATGCATCGTTGTGGAGGGTCGGCCACCAGTATCCTGCTAACAGAGCCTTCTTAGCTGTCGCTTCTCCTGCAAAGTGTCCACCACAGGGTTCTCATGGCATGCTTTCAATACTATGCCGATTTCATCCCCTACAACACATCTCTGTAGCACTTTATCTTTGCCTCTTTTGTATAGTGCACCACCTAGCAAAGTGTAGGGGGTTGATTCTAACAGAAGCTTCTTCTTCTCACGGCTTGAGATGCCAAGAGGATACTATTGAGTTGCCAGGAGGTTGGCTATGTCTCCATACCAAGGAGTAATTGTTTCAACTAGAAACAAAGAAGCATCAGGAAGGTCTAGGTCATCTTGTTCCTCTTCTTTTGTTTGAGGGATCCGTAATAGATGATCGGCTAGGACATGGGAACGGCCATGCTTAGTGACCACTCAAAATCGAACTCTTGGAATAGGATCAACCATCTCATCAGTCATCCTTTAACATCTACTTTGTTCATCATCAGGAAGGACAAGGCTTCATGATCCGCGTAGAACTTGAAATGCATTGACAATAGATAGTGTCTAAACTTCTCCAGTGCAAACACCATTGCCAAGCACTCAAGCTCTGTCACACTATATAGTTATGTTCCCTATCAGTGACCTTTCGGCTTGCATAATATATTGGTTGATCTAATTTAGAGAGGCCCTTTTGACATAAAACAACACCTAGCCCTTCAACTGATGCATCTGTGTGTGCACATGGAACTCCTTCGTCCAGTCAGGAGGCTGCAAAATAGGTGCTTGGATAAGGCACTTTTTTAGGGCATTAAAGGCTTCTTCACATTCATCAGTCCAAAGGAAATCCGCATCCTTCCTTAGGAGCTTGTGTAGAGGGGCTGCCTTGGTTGCAAAATGTGCAATAAATCTTCTGTAGTAGCCCACATGGCCAAGAAATCCTCTCAATTGCTTGAGGTTTGTTGGTGCTGTTAAGGCGGCAATCTTCTCAATCTTGGCAGGGTCTATTGCAATCCCTTGTGCAAAGACAATATGGCCCAGAAGAACTCCTGAGGAGATGCTAAAGACACATTTATCAGGGTTGAGAGAAATCCCATACTCTCGGCATCGGTCAAAACATTACTCTAGGTGTCCCGAATGCTCACAAATCAAACTATAGACACAGAAGTCATCAAGATACACCTCAATGAAATCATGAAGATGATTCTGGAAGGCAGCCATCATTACTCGTTGAAAGGTGGTAGGAGCATTATAGAGCCCAAATGGCATCACTCTATAGGCATAGGTCCCCCATTCTGTGGTGAAGGTTGTTTTGGATTGGTCCTCTTCTGCGATTTGGACTTGGTTATATCCGTTGAATCCATCCAAGAGGGAATACAGCTCGTGGCCTACCACTGTGTCCAACAGTTGGTCTATAAAAGGGATAGAGAAATGATCCTTCTTCGTCTTTGAATTGAGCTTTTGAAAGTCGACACATATTTGAAGTTTCCTGTTCTTCTTGGGTACTACCACAATGGGCGAAACCCATTCACTGTTAGCCACGGGATAAATGAACTCTACTTCAAGAAGTTTCAATAATTCAGCCTTCACCAGAGCATAATAATTAGGATTCATACGCCTTTCTCTTTGCCTTACAGGTTTTTCATTAGGCTCTAAGTCAATATGATGTTGCCATACTGCGGGATCAATCCCTTTTAGGTCTTTATATGACCAAGCAAACACATCTAAGTTCTTCGTCATCGTCTGATGTTCCACTAGAACCAGTGTCCTCCTTCTGAACAGATGACTCATTTGTCTGTTGAGGTTGCTGAAAGGATATCAGGGCTTTGTTTGCTTCTGTATGAGTAGTACTTTCTTCTGGACTTAGGTATTCATCTTCAGAGGATGCGTCCAGGAATGTCACATAGCACGGACCTTCTAGAGGCCGAGGCTATGAGGGCTTTGGCTTCTGTTGACAAGGAGCATCATCATCATCTTTTCTCTGGACCGAACAATTAGGGCGAAAGGAGCCACTAGTGAGCTTAAATTTTATGCTTTTAATCCATTGCTTATACAGATTCTGCATACTTTGTGGTCCATTGATCAACCCAAATGGAACCATGGTCATTCCATACAGCACCTTGAGATCTTCGGCCTCTGAGGTCTCTGTAGAGACATCAACAAGATCATCCACTATCAGAGGAAATTCTTCATTTGCACTCTCATATCCTCATCATTTTCATCCTCTTTCTTTGGAGGCTCTGTCTCTACTTCTGTAGAGGCTCTGTAGGAGAAGAACAGATCTTCTGCCTCTGCATCTGCTTTTGCTTCTGTCACAACTTCTGACTCTGCTTCTGCCTCTAGCTCTGGCTCTGGCTTTGTGTCTGTTATTGTCTCTGTGACTGTCTTTGTATGTGCTCTGTCTCTGTTCTGCCTCTTCTTTGTATCTGTATTGTATCTATACTATCTCTGTTCTGTCTATGCTCTGTATCTGTTCTGCCTCTACTCCGTATCTGTTCTGCCTCTGCTCTGTCTCTGCGACTGTCATGTAACAGGGAGAACAATACATCCATGCTTCTATTTCACTGTCAAAGGTGATTTCAAAAGTTAATTCTAGTTGAGGTAGGAAGTATTCTCCCATGGACAAGGATTTTTCTTCCCTTGGCAGTTGGCTTACAGTGCCCACTGTTAGGGACTGTGCCTATGTTTTCTTAAAAAAGATCTGCTTGACAGCCTCTTCATCTCCTATTGTACCATCTGTTACCTCGTTAGAGGAGTCAGTTATAACTTCAATGGATGTGGATCCATTGCCTTTTTGCAATCCATACAACTTCAACACCACTTTGTTGGGTCCTCTGCCTAGGGTTAGGGTTCCTTTGAATCAATCTGTCCTGGCTCTTGCTTCAAAAAGCCAAGGTCTTCCCAATAGTAGAGGGTATGAGGTCCCATAAGAATTTGGTTTTTGACCACCAGATATGTCAGCCAATAGTCTCTTTTTGCAAGGGTTGTTTTTACATATGGGAGGATGCCCAACGGCTTAATTCTGCTTTGGTGTGCCAATATGATAAGCCACTGTGTAGGTTGAATTCCTTGCAACCCTAAGTCCTTCATTGTCACATCCATCATTATGTTTATTGATGAGCCTCCATCCATCAATATATCAGAAATAAAGCATCCTTCTATCCATACACTAATCTCTGGGGTTCCAGGATCTAGGAAGGCATTAGCCACATCTCCTTCCTTTACAGGCTCCGGGGCCTTATTGGTCTGGGTCATTGTTGAAGGAGCGATCCTTAGTCCACGTCTTCTTTTCAAGATGCTTTTGAATTTCTTTCGGCAGCTGGGAGACAGCATCAGTAACTGTCGGAATGTTAAGCTAGGTTTAAAAGTGTCTAGGTCTTTGACCAAGTCATAATCTTTGATAAGATCCACAGGCTTCTCCAGCCAGCTGGAGAATGGGGCTAAATCCATTTTCATCTTTCCTTTTTCATCTAATAATTGCAGCATCAGCACTTCCTCTGTTTTTGGAAGTGCTTTTGTATCATCTATCTCCTGGGCCTCTGATCCTGTCTCTGGGACTGTCTCTATAACTCTCTATAGCACTACAGTGCTCTATATTGTACTGTTCTGTTTTGTACTGCATTGTCCCTCTGTTGACAAGTTGAACTTCACAATCTTGGCAGGAGAATTATTTTCGTTCTGAAAAACTGGTTCCTTCTTCTTGGTGCGCGTGTGATAGCAGCAACTTCCAACTCTACCAAATTGGAGGCAGGCTCTTGTATCTTCTATTGGCTATCAGTGCCATTGGCCTTTACAGGGACTGGACTTGGACAGTCCTTTGCAGTGTGGCCTTCACCTTTGCATCGGCTGCATAAGGGCTTGTAATGCACAGATCGTCTAGGGTTTGGACAATTTAGGGAGATATGACCCTCACTACAAGATATAGGCCTTATACCAATGTTTAAAGCGACGAAAATACAAATAACAAAATTTACCCCTGTCATCGCAAAAAGTATCGTTATTGGCGACGCCATAGAACAGTCGGTATTACCGTCGCTATCAGCATCGGTATTGGTGTCGGTATCAGCGTCGCATTAGCGTCGACGCTTATACCGATGCCAATACCGATGCTGATAGCGACGGTTTGCGACGTATATAACGACGCCAATAACGACGCGAGCAGTAAAATTTGCGAAGCTAATAGCGATGGTAACAGGGAAAAAAAATTTTGTGGCAGGGCAGCAAGCTGCCCTGCCACATATAGCACTGTGTGCTTTATGAGAGCCATACAAAATAGTTTTTGCATTACTGTGTGCAATGCACTTGCAAACAAAAACAATGTATACTGAAATCATAAAACTGATACATGAAATAAATATATGATCGCATAAAAAGCAATTGGTACAATCGTGACAAGATATCACTAATATATAGAAAATGTCTACATAGATCAGGTGACTCAAAAATAAAGGTGTGTGAGCTCTAGGGATCCAAGGGCGAGCTACAAATCCTCGTTCCCTGAAAGCTCGTCCCGCCGCAAGGGAGCATTGAACGAACTCTACAGAAAAAGAAAAAACACATCAGTCCACCATACAATAATGCATTCAAATATCTCATGGTAACTACGGACAAGAAAGATGAGTGACTTACAGGGTCGCCGCGTCTATACAATCGGTCTATCAATGCAGTGAGACCGTGCCTCTCTGCATATCGAGTCTCAAGGCTAGTCAGATCGAGATTTGTAATGGAGTGCTGCAAAGAAAATAAAATGCTAACTGTTAGAAACATGATTGTTAGTACAAAGAATATTTCAAAAAAATAAACAAGCAAAACAAAAGAAAAACTTACAAAGTCCTCCAAATATGTCCTGTGGCCGCCACTCCCAAGATGATGGACCACTCCGGCCTCGAGTCATGCCCTCGCTGCCTCGCGCTACTGAATCCAACATCTTGGAGAATCTGTAGCCTCCTCCCTCAGTCGGTGCAAGTCGTCTACATCTAACCACTCGCGCTTTGCAGTCCCACTCTTGATTGCCTTGCATGCGTCGGATCGTCTATGTGACATGTATGCATGCATGCAATCCATCATCCAGCCCGTAGAGAATCTATCTACTACAGCTCGCACCGGAAACTCCGCATGCAAGAATGCTACTATGTAGTCCTTGCTCCCCTCCGGTATGTTCTTCCAATGATCCAAGACGTTGTGCCGAAAAACTTGTTGGCACAACTCTCTCATGCGAGCCATCACCCTCCTCCCCTCATCATTCATGATGATGGCTCCTGACCTACTATCGACTAGATATCCATAACCCCCTAGAGTCTGCCTAAGATGGGTCCTCTCCCATCTACGTCCACACTCCTAGGCATATCCAGGAGACCCCTGTGCATCCGGTGTACTGATGGGGGTAATATCTCTCGGAGTGGCACCCACAAGGGTGCCACCTGTTGACGGCTGCGCAAAAGCCGGAGTAACTAGAGTAGATGTCCCCACAGGTGTGACAAATCCCGGAGGTGATGCAGCTCTAGCTAAACGATGAGACGGAGACATCTGTGTCTCCATAGCATCCACCTGAGCCTGAGACACGCTCCCTGGAAGGGCCATGAGAGTGAGGAGTCGCACATGTATTCCGTGTCGACCACTGGCTCACTGCCTCTGTATCTCTGCAGCATCCCCCTGATCCCGATGCACTCCGTCCCTCTGGCCCAAGTCGTGAGCGTTGATCTCGTCTGCTCGAAGCCAAAGCATCCGATCGCGCTGAAGCAGATCTAGCAGAGCACTCTGATGAAGACCGAGACAGCTCCTGGTCTGCCATCTCTCTGAATCTGGCAATCTGGTCTGGAGACATGCGTACGAAGATGTCCTGTAACTCCTCATCGCTCGTCCCTCGACTCATCCTGAAAATGTCCATTAGGGCCAAAAACGCTTCAAAAAATGCACTTTTGTTAATCACGGGATTAAGGAAAGGGCCAAAGAGAGTTCGCCACGTGTGCAAGAATATGGTATTCTTGTCTCCTCTTTTTTAGAGATAGTGGAGTCCATTTCGTGATTCTCTCTTCTTTTTTAGCCAAAACCCCTAAAGTTTGATATGTTTTGGAGTCCCAAAGACGTTATTTACTTACAAATCTGACAAAATACGTGACAGAGATGTGATGAAATTAAGAATGAGTTTTTTGAAAGTCGGGAGATCTTTCAATATTGTTTTTGGCGCCCAATACATACTCATTTGTGTTCTTGGCACTACTTTTTAGTTCATTCACTCCTCTTTGAGCTTCTTTCTCTGCGCTTTCATTCTTTTCATGGCTTCCTCCAGGCGCCCTTCTCGTTTAATACACTCTTGCACAGTCTATAGCCAGGGAGCAGATGGAAATTTTGAGCCCAAAACCTTTGCTGTAAACGATTGGGTTACCATGCTGCCATCTTGCAAGGGCTCTCATAAGGTGAAAAGAAGAAAACGAGAAGATATAAAACATCACTAGAAGGGGCGTATCATTGCCTTCAAAATTATGCCCGAAGGCTGGTTTGTCAAGGTGCAACATGTTTACATGGCCAAGGATATGCACTTGCCTCCAAACGAACGTGTTCCCCAACAAACACATTGTGAGTTATAAGTTGAATAACGTATATAATTCTTTTCCATTTATGCAAGTTCTAACAAACGGTTCGTCATTGTAGATATCTTTCCGTCAACAAGTATTGAATGGCAACCTGTGGAAAGCCTAAGTGGGACTTTCCATGCCATTCATAAGGTATTGGCAGACATTATTTATGCTGATCAAACTGTGTCTTTTTATAGTGAATGCAAGGTTTTTATATATTATGCACAGTATGTGGTTCCCTCTAAAGCGGATAGGTATGGGAATATCGAAGATTTGCCATTGCCAAGTCTTTCATCTCTAAACTGGGAGATTCCTGACAAGGTAACGGTGCAGAGTTTCAAATTCAAAATACCTCAGGATATTAAAAAGTCCATGACAGCTGGAAGGATCTCAAGAAGAATACGTTTATCATGGTTTATACCCCTCCATATCTTCGTGGCTTGCTTCAAAACAACAAATTTACAAAGAACGAAGGTATCCTGGCTAAGTAGAAACTTTTCGGAAGAGGATTTGGACAACGCTATAGGGACGCATTGGAAATCTGGAGAGTGCGATCATAAGGGTGATATCTTGAGGTGCAGTGCATGCCCTCAATCCTTGGCTTTGGCTTACAGTATCCCTCACCAAACTCTTGCTTTGGGCTTTGATTACAGGAGATACAAACTAAGATTGGTTATTTGGGTTCCCTTGGATTCCGATACAGATTACACACCATATAAACTTGCGGTGCACGTTTTGCCGCATGAAGAAGTAAAGAAGGTGAATGTTACTTCCAATTGGAGTCTGAAAGATGTGAGGGATACCTTGGAATTGCTAGACAATACATCCCCTAGATATAAGTTCAAAGTGAATGGTGTAACAATTGGTAAAAGAGCCGAGCACTCTTTCTTTTGTACGAGTTGTTTGTCTCCCACAATTGTGATTTTTGAGCCTTGAGAATGAAAACTTGGCAGGAATTTATCTTAATAGACTGTCCTTAAGATATTTTTTAATGGGAACTCATAAGGAAGCAAGATGCCTTTCGAATGTGTATAAATAAAATGTACATTACATTCGATTTACAAGTGAAAATTTTCATTACACAATGAGGTACAAAAATTGCATAAAAATGTACAAAGCCAAAATAATAAGGCTCGTGTATGCTTATGTTTGCTATTTTCATTCTTTATCGATTTCTTCAAAGATATTTTTTCTCAAAGGGCCTTTCTTTGATTATTGAAAAAATTTCACCTTTACAGGTAGTCTCTTTTCTTGGGGCTTAAGAGGGGATGGATCAAATTTAAGAGGAGAGAGCATTGGCATTCCTTTTTTCTTAGACTCTGCAGCAGTGGTCCCATTGCCTTTGCCCTTGCCTTTACCATTGCCATTGTCCTTACCCTTTCCCTTGACCTTTCCCTTGCTTGTGCCCTTGGCCATTGAAGTTTTGGGAGGAAGAGGGGAGTCAGGATCATACGGTGTGATTGCCTTGTCCAGAATCAGCTCGATGCATCTCTCCCTTATCCACCAAACATATGATTCGGGATAGTCCTTACACTGTAAGAATAAATATTAAAAGTTAGTGAAAAGAAATGATGATAAGGGTTGCACAAACATCAAATGAAATTAACTTACATTCACTCCTATTTGTAACAACTTTGAATCCACTGTTCTGCAAATGTTTGAGATAACTCTCCATCCACAAGAACGCGCATCGCTTTGCAATGGAACTTCTTGTAGAAGAAAAGTATAGGGCCTTTGAGGATCAACAAGATCCTCGTATGTTGTATCCAAAAATGTAGAAACGAGTCTACCAGCACTGCAAAAGAAAGCTTTGTAAGTTCAAAATATTCTTTATAAATAAAATCAAAGTAAGTAATTTTCTTTCAACATACATTCGTGCTTGACCATGAACACCGCTGAGAGAATTCATAAAGATAATTTCCCTTGAAAGACAATTAATGTAGATGAGACTCCAATGCCCTCTGCAAATTCATAAAAGAGGTGAGTAGAAGGGTGAAAGCAAATGAATATAAATTTTCCTCTACAGAAAAAGAAAAATACCTTTCTACATAAGGGAAAAAGATGTGGTAATTTGTCACACTATTGAAGCTACGAAAAAATGGTGAAATATTAGAACCAGATTTTGCAAAAAGTTCCACAGAGAGAAGTGGATCAACAATGTATATGGTTCTTCGGATATTGAGAGTGAGCGAGGAGACCAATGCCCTGTAGACAATAGCAAAAGCTATTCAATACAAATTTCATCCAAAATATACTTGAACCTAAAAGACTTAACTTACGCAAAAAAAAAAAATATAAACCTTACCTTATGCAACAAAAAACCACGGAGTCAGATAGTTGGACATCCCTTTTTTCCAACATGGGCTTGTCCTCGGGAGATATACTAAGATATTCCTCCTCAGGTTCCGCAGAGACATTCACAAGAATTTTCCCATACACTTTGCCCATCCTCTCCTGTTGACAGGAGCAAGTAATGCGGCTTTCCTCTTGTAAACATCGTCTTCAGTTTCAAGCACCTCCTGATTTTTTTCACTCAAGAAAGCCTCCTGCTGGGTGGCACCCCTTGTAGGGTAAAGGTGAGTAACATCCTCAACATTTAGCTTTTTCTCTTTCCTGGACAATTTTGGGGGAATGTTAAGGATTTCAAAGGCTTTTTGATCATTGGAAGGCAAGGGCCTCAACACTTTGTCAAACCTATACCTGACTCTGCTGATGATGCTGAAATCTTTATTCATAAGGGTGATCCTATGAGCATGGGCGGCAGCAATGTAAGTGTCGTTCATGAAATCGATAACAAAATCTTCTACGGCCTCTTGCAGGGCAAGAATGGCTGAGAGTTGCCACTTCTTATTTAGACCAGAGACAGTTGCCACTTGAGACAATCTATCAGAGATCTCTTTAACGACCCTTATAAAAGCAGCTTTTGGAATGACATGCTGTGTAGCCCTCTGGGCTTTCCTTATCTCACTGAAACATCTTTGCATATAGAACCTGGACTTCCTCTTTCTCTTTTGTGGCTTGGGAGGTTCAGTGGCTTCAAGAGATGTAGCCTCAGGTGCCATTGTAGGGAATGAGTCTTTCACAGGGCAAGAATCACCCTTTGCTTCCTCAACTTCAGGAGAAGAAACATTTATAGAAGATGTAAGGCCAACACCAGGTGTAGGGGGGATTTCTGTTGTAAAATGCTCTGGGGCCTGTGATGGACCAGCTACAGTAAACTTGGCAGAGGGCTCCTCCTCAAATTCATCAAATTTTAACTTTCTTTTTCCCCCACTGTCCTTCCCATCCATATACACTCTTCTTGCAGTTTGCTTTGTCCTTGCCATCTAGAAATGCAAAAATAACAACCAAAAGGAAAATTCCAGAAATAGTAAATCAAACAGGCTAATTGGCGCAAAAAGGGACGAAATGAGCAATTCTGATACGTCACGATATGAACAAAACGAGCACAACGGAACAGCGCCCTCGCTCCGAATTGGACACCAGAATGCCGATACGGCGCGATATGGAGGAAACCAAGACTGCGTATGGACGCCCTCGCTCCGTATTGGCAATGCCACAAGGAAGAGACCGAAATGCTGATACGGCGCGATATGGAGCAAACAAACCCAGCGGATGGACGCCCTCGCTTCGTATTGGCCTGGTCCGTATTCGAGAGACGAAATTGCTGATACGGCATGATATGCAATAAACGAGAATAGCGTTCGAACGCCCTCGCTCCGTATCGGCACACCTCTTTTTTAAAAGCGAATAAGGAACGGAGCCGAAAGACCACCGATACAACGCGAGAGTTAAGGAACGGAGAAGACACGTCTTGTATCGCACCGTATCGGCAAGCAAGGCGGGAAGAGCTCGAGAAATGAAAAGTGTACACGTAGGAAAGATCACCACTTATATACCCACGTCAATCATGATATGTGTCGCCGACGCTGATTGTGCCACGTATCTGCATTTATGATCCGTGTGCTACGTGTCAAGTAACGACCGGTCCACTTCTTTGCCACGTGGTTATCGGCCACGTGTTGGCCAACGGCTACTGCCACGTGTCGAAAACCAACGGATAGTGCCAGGTGGCATAATTCCGTGCCTACATAAGGGTGTGTTCCTTATCCGTACGTTTTTTTTTTGTTTTTTGGGAGCTCTGTTTGTATTGCTAATACGGTGCGAGAGCGACTGTTTGCCTTCTTCGCTTTTCTCTCTTCGCGTCATTTTGGAGGTTCTGTAGAGTCTTCTTTCGGCTCTCCTCTCAAGCTCATTCTGCCCAAGCTCATGTGACCACCGTTGTGGCGTTCGCGCTTCTTACTGGAATCACCGATACGGTGCGAGGGGGCCTATCCGTCTGATTCGTTTCTCTCTTATCGCGCCGTATCGGCAGAAGTTGCAAACATGTCTGAACCCATAGAATTCCTAGGATCCAAGGTTTCTCCAGGAACTGGTAAAAGAAGAAGGCTTTCAAAAGGCTCAAGGGCATCAACATGTGATTCTTTTTCCTCTCCATCCTCTGCCACCAGTGTGAGAAGGCCAAGTACATCTCCAGGGAAGCGAACGTCGGTAGTGAGAGGTCAAGGAGTATCAGAGCTCACTAATATCACTCCATCAGAGAGGCTACTTGATTTTATGCTTCAGAATGGAATGGATCTCTCATTCTATGGAGTTGTGAAAAATGTGTTTAATCCTGATTGGGAACTTGACAAAGTTCTGAAATCTTGTGAAAAATATATTGTGGAGGACTTTTTGGAGTTTGAAAATCTTGCAGGTCCTTCTGTTGAAGTTGGCACAATTGAATATGTCCATGTTCCCATTGGGTCAATAGGAAATGAAAAGTCAGTATTTACTAAAAAGTTCAGGGCCCACTCTCTGGAGAGGTTTTATTCAAGAGACATATTTTGCTGCACTCATTCCAAAAACTGCAAGATGATGAGAAAATCTGCTGCTTTTATTGTTTTCAGCCTTGTCAAATACCCTGTGAAAGCTGAGGAGCAACAGTTCGAAGGAGCAAAGTCTGCCAGCTTTTGCATGTTAGATGATCTGGTAGATGAAAAGGAAACAGAGGAGGTTGTAGATACAGATTTTGAGGCTTCTATTGCTGAGAATTTGGATGTTGCTCACTTCAAAGCTGAGACTATCATTGAGGAGAGCCAAGGAGATACAAACCCTCAACCTGATGAGAGTTCTCACCATATTGTTCCTTCCCTACCATGTATACCTTTCAAGGACAAGGAGTACATTTTACTGTCAGATATTCAAAAACTTTTTAATCTCAAGGAAGATTATTGTCTTGCAATTATTGCAGAGGCTTCTGAAGCTGCAAATGGGATAATTGACACAGAAAATGAATCAAAGGAAGAGATTCTGAAACTTGATAAAGAAACTCTAGATGATAAGTTTATTGATGCTGGTGAGGCCATCTCTCTTTGTTTTGAAAAGGCCAAAGAAGCTAAGAAAGAGTTGAGTATTACTGATGAGGACTTCGATCGCATTCAAAGCGAACTCGGGATTTCCAATTTTGGAAGAGAGGAGCCTGAATATGTTAAAGAATTGACTAACACCAATGAGACAGCATCATCAATTAATTTATGGAATCCATTTAAATTGGAGTACGATGAAAATCAAGTGGTAAGATAATTTTGAATTTGCTTTTACACATTGGTAGGTTTACATTTCATGCTCATTCAGTATGGGTTTTATTTGCAGTTGGAGATTGCTAATACAGATAACTTCTTGGGGCGTGGCAAAGGATCGAGAGCTGCTAGTAACACCACCAAAGACATTGCACTCGGCCACTACTTGGCTAGGATTGACCCTGATTCCTTTTTTGTACTTCATAGTAGTTTCTCAGAGGATGCAGCATGGCCGATACTTTGTATTAAAGCTATTACAAGGCTTCTAGGTTTCTCAGGATTACAATATAATGCCCACAAAGTAATGTTTTTGGAAAAGACTGCAGCAATTAGGATTTTTGGCTACGGTCCAGGTTACTCTGCTTCTAGAGCAAGATACTTTTTGGCGTTTTCATCCTACGCCTTAGCTGCAGCCCGAACTGATGTAAAATCTATAGCTGGCTACAAGAGAAAAAAATTTCTACAATATAGAGGAAAGATTCCTGAGGAGGAAGAGAATGTGAGAGTTTTGGAAAACTAGCTTTGTATATATTCTTTCTTATATATAAAAGTGTGATTGCTCATGTGTCATTGTCGTCTTTTATTTGCATTCTTTGAAGTTGTCGTCGAAAAAACCAGTTGAATAGCTCCTCCAAAGCATTGCTTTTTGTAACTCCTCCCCCGTGCCTTGTGCTTCGAAAATAACTTGTGCGTGCTTGATAGTGGGATTTTTCCATGCCTTGGTTGCTATAAGTTGCTAAGGGGCCATGCTCCTCCACAAAGAAAGGTCCATGAATATGAAGAATATGCTGCAATACAAAGTAACACAAATTTTATACCAATTGAAAAACCTATCAAAATAAGCCCATATTAAATAATTATTACTTTACCAGATAAAAAGTGATATCTTTTTCTCCCCATGCCTCTTTTATCACTTGAACAAGCTTTGTGATTGATCTTTTGAACTCTTCCGCATATGTATATGTTGTCTTATGTTGCCTGAGGAGTTTCAGAAAAACATCAAGGTGTATCCAGACCTCCATTCTAAGAAACGCAAGCCTCGGCGTGCTTGCAACATTTGTTGTGATCTCACATAGCTCTCTCCAACACTCCCAAGCCGCATTCACCTGCCTTCCTGAATGGTTTCCTAAGAATCGTCTAGCTTTTGAGCCTCCCATAGAGACATTGGCCAAGATATCTCTTGTTTTTCCTGAAAGTATTGGATCCTTTCTCAAGTGAACTTGGCCCCCATGAAATTCCATTTTCGATAGCAATGCCTCGCATTTATCAATACACTCATCTGATAAAGATAATGGCTTAATGGAATATGCGTAGTCAAGATGCAACCTGAGAAGCTTATCGATTATTCTAATCTCTGCATGCAAAGTACAAATATGAGCATTCTTAAGAGAGATGGAAAGAATGGGATCCCAGATGTCTTCTATGTTTTTAAATTTACTCAAATCTATAGAGTCTCTATTTGGGGCTCTTCTTACTGGTCGCAAACTACTCCAATCTTTGGATCCAATACTTTCCATGCAATAAATGCAAGGATATTTTGCATTTGCACCATTACATATTCCAAGCATACATTTGATAGTTTTCAAATCAGCACTCATATGCCATTCCACATTAAATTTACCAACCCCATCAACTACCAACATTTCGCCTTCACTTTGAGACTTAATGATATTTGGAATACCTGTATGGTTGAACAACCATTTCAACGTTTGATGATTTTCAATTGGTACCTGGGCTGCACCAATCCACCAAATCTCCATCTCAGATTGGATCTTATGCAATGGAGCTTTGCCCTCGCCATTGCCATGGTCCAATGGCATGTTCATGAGGCAAATGCTAATTCTTTCCATCTTCTGTCCCTTTTGAATCTGTGCTTCATCCAACTTCAAGGAAAACTTTAGAACACCATAACTTTCTTCTACTGTGATTTTATACATGTGAACCATTGCAATTTGCACCTTTTTTAGATCAATCCATATATTGTTAAACTCATTGTAATAAAAAATTGCCTGTTTTTTTTTGTTTTTCATAGGACATAGACCTTTCGATGTGAATGTAATCTCCAAAAACATGTGGAATCTTGCGATTCATGGAAATTCTTGCAGTCGAAACTGCAAGGGCTCGGGGCAATCCAAATATAGTTACCCTATTGCGTTTAAGATTTTTAAACCATAATCCAGAGATAGCACGATAACCTTTTCAACTTATACCCACAGTATCACATGTCTCTACGATTTCATTTGCTTTCACTGTGCCTTTTAAATCCTTCACTAACTCTCTCAGAGTTGGACCTCTCAAATCCACATTTTCTGGTGACTTAAGAATCCTCAAAATGTCTTTCTTATTCATGGTTTCCTTCAAAAGTTTGATTCTTTCCTCATTCTCTCGGATATTTATGCCTAGTATGTTAGAGACATATTTCTTTGTAAGATTTAGTCTCCTTTTCTTTGCTCTCTCACACAAGCTGGTTATATTTTTTAATGGTCTCTTCCTCTCTCTAAATCCTACTGGAGTTTCTCTCAAGCGTGTTAGCTTATCCTGCAATGAATTGTTAACATTTTTCAAATATCAATTTGACTTGTCAACTCTAAAATATTTGTTTGTGTAGTTTCTAGTGCTTTTTTCATTTCGTGCACTTGAGCTATATATGTGTAAGATGCAGAGTATAACCTCATACAGTAGCCAAGCATTCCATTGTAACCTTCTCCAGCATATCTTATATAGTTATGGACATTCAAAAAAGGAGGTGGTTTACCTGTAGAAGGATCCATGGGATAGATATTTCCATCCACCCACAAATCTATATGCTTCATTCCTTGTGTTCGCAACCTGTTGGCTTCAATCTCATCTATCAATACTCGATGATGTATACTTTTCCAAGATGTGTAAGTCGGATCTAGCTGAATAGATAGCTTGTATTTACGTGTGCTTGCGCCTGTGTTATTTGAAGTAGTATTGCTAAACATTCTAGCAAATGAACCGAGCAAGAATCTCACAGTGGTAGGAAGCAAGTGCAACAAAAGGAATGGTAAAAGAGAATAGTGTATAGAAAGAAAACGCGGGAGCAAACAAATGCGAAGTTCGTACGAAAATCTCGAAAATACAAAATCTCTCGAGTTCCAAGACAATAAACGGCCGAAAAGGTGACCCCTGACATGGATTAAAAGATGAGGGCAATTAATAGCCGACCTCTTCAATTAACCAAATATTCTCTCATTAATCACATCTGGACAACCAAATTTAGAGGTTTTATTCTTCCTAAACCTCAACTAATTAGCAACTTAATCACTTTCTTACAAGTGCCATTTTTGAAGCGTTTTTGGCCCTAATGCACCTGCACAGAAAAAAAATGATGTTAGAATAATCAATTTAAATCATACAAAGCACAGTAATATAAATCATTTTAAAAAAATCTCACTTAAAATGCATATTTTATGTACCCTTATAAGCGATTGGTCAATGAATTGAGTAAGTGGATGTTCCAAGTATGAAGTATCCTATGGTCCCATGTTAATCTCCTGACACAACTCCACATACACTGGAAGGTCGATAGACATGTCACCACAAAAGAATGAGTCTGCCTTGTTCTCAAAGAATTCTTGGACTCCTGTATTTCCATCATTGTTAGCCGATGTTGGCTCCAAGCTTTCGACGGCCTCCACCCCTTGCAATATCAACCCCTCTATTTGCATATTATCTTCATCTATGCTCGGAACATCGCTTTGATAATATACTCTTGCACTTCACGGAGTTGAAGGTATAACATACCACCATCAAGGTTGTCGGGGGTTTGGATAGAAGATTACCTGTTCACAAACACGTACAAGAGAGTTCAAACCATTGTGACATAAACCATGTCGTAATACAATTAGCAAGCAAATGAGTCCATGTATCTGTTCACAATGGGCCTGCAACACAAAGGTGTTGCGCAAATCCGTCCATTTTTTTTCAAAATCTTTTTCGAGAAATCCAAATGGACCTCGTCGAATTGTTGCTCCAGCTCCTCCAAGTACCACTTTGAACCACTGCACATCGAATAGTATCATGGAGAAGCTACGGTAATCCACGGTAACAATACTTTGCAAGTTTCCAAAATACTCCATCTCATCCACAACCGTGTTTGGATCCGTTGCTCGTCGCCGGCTCTCTTGCTTGAACCTTGCCATGATACCATAGTCCATTGTGGAGCGCATTTTGTCAATACGCTCCACGCAAAAATACCGTCCGTGCGACCATGCTGCACTATACATTTTGTACTGTACATTGAAACACTCAAATTAGATGTTGCATATAAAATTTAGATACGACAGATTCTAAACCCCTCATAACCTTTGGACTACATCCCCTCGAGAATTCCCACTCCTCCATTGAGACCTCTGTCCCTTCACGAGATGCTACGGTCAAGGCTCCATGCAACCATCGCATTGACATAAACCGCGGCATCTCCTCCATGCCTTCGGGATATCGAATCGGTCGATGACGCGTACTACGTCGGAATTCAGCTCGCGCTTGCTCTCGATCTTGCCTAGTGATTTGGTACTTGGCGAGCCACGTCTCCATAGAGGCATGGTGCAACATACAAAAGCGATTCACCTTCTCTTCCATTGAGGCATCCATTCTTTTTTCTACCCCATTTCCAACCACCACATCTCTAGTCAATCTATCATCGTCCTTCAGCGATCATAGCATTTCATTGTGTGGTTCCATCGTTGGAAGCCATTGTGAAATATGCACTAGCGCCTCAGACACCAATCAACCTTCGGCCATGCTACCTTCTGGCCGAGCTCGTTGTCGCACAAAGCCTTTCAGGGTTTTCATGAAGCACTCCAAGAAGAACATCCATCACATATGGATAGGTCCAGCAATCTCCATTTCATCCACAAGATGCACAAGAAGGTGGACTTGTATCGTGAGCATGCTGATGTGCAGGTATTTCTCAAAGAGACAGACCGTCTCCACTGCTCCCCGCCTCGTGGATTCAATAGAGAACGTCTTAATCTCCTTCTGTGAGATCCATTGCATCAAAGACAACAACCTGTAAATGGCCCCGCATATTTCTGGAGTAAGACATCCTGCGATCGCGATCGGTAGTACAAACTGCCACAAATGAGAAAGCGTTATGAATAATGGCTACATTCCAAATAGCAAAATGCCCATGCTAATTACAATCCATTCGTAGTACAAACTTGACATATCTTATGCCAGTCATGGGATTTTAGCCTTGATAATTGGTCATCTTTAGAAAATGCGGACCTGAGAGAACGCATCATACCTGTCGGAGTGCGGATAGACTTGATTACTTGCTTCACAATGCGCTCTTCTTTAGTGGATAAAACCCAAGGAGCGTGAGAAAACTGCACGAGACCATCAGCACTCGACTGCAGCGGCCAAAGCGCCTCCATCTTACCTACCTCTTTCAAATCCATTCGTGCCCCTATAGTGTCTCTCTTTCTTGTGATGTGGTCCCATAACTTGCCCACATTCTTGAAAATATGCATGGGACCCAACAAGTGGTTGACTTGTAAGTGGGTCGAATATGGCAACTCGTAGAGAACTGAGAACCACCACATTCCATTTGGATGTGATTCCGCATGGACCATTTTCAGCTCGTACCAGCTTGCGGTGTTCATACGTGTTGGAGGTTGTCCAAGGAAACCTTCCCTGAGTTCATGATCCTCCAGCAAGAAAGCAGCGTGTCCTTGATATACCATCTTCTTCATGGTTCATGACCTTCGGGAGTCTAACTATGGCCTGCACAATGGACATACATGATAACCTGAGGTAATCAGACCTGTTCCAACACCCCGGAAAGTCATGCATCGTCCACATGAGAATGGCTCTAATATTGGCTGACTACCGACCATCGCACCTGCTCATATCTTGCACCGTGACCCCCTCCTCCCACAAAATCTTAAGCTCATCGACTAATGAATGAAGATACACATCCATATTTTTTACTTTGTAGCGGCCTGGGATGAGCAAGCTAAGGATGAGATGTCATTTCTTTGTAGAAATCCATGGAGGCATATTGTAGTTGACAAGGACTATAGGCCACACACTGTAAGAAGCTGAGCGCAGACCGAATGGGTTCATGCCATCCATTGCAAGACCGAGCCGAAGATTCCTTGGCTCTCGGGCAAAGCCTGGGAAGGTTGAGTCAATGTGGCTCCATGCGCGCGAATCTGCTGATATTCGTTGAACTCCATCCCTAGACCTATTCTGCGCATGCCACGTTGTCAAGCTCGCCATGCCGGACATACGAAACATGTGGTTTATGCAGAGGATGAGTGGAAAGTATCTGAGAACTTTTTGAGGGATGGTTTGCCCTTGCAAGTCCTGTTGATACCTGTGAGCACCACACTTTGGACATGTCTCCATAGTCTCGTATTCTCCTCGAAACAGTATGCAATCGTTGATACATGCATGGATGTTATTGTAGTCCATGCCAAGCTTCCATAAAACATGTCGTGTATCATCACGAGACTCAGGCATGGTATTTGCAGGTGGTAATATATGATATTTCAATAACTTGAAAAAAAATCATAAAACACCTTGAAAAAGCACAAATGTTTGTAATAATAGTGTCGAAAAAAAAAATCAATGAAGCGTATGTACAAGGTACCTAAACAACTCGGTCACACTCATATCGCTCCACCCGTATTTTGCTTGCACACTTAAGAGTGCAAGTAGTGTCTTCAGCCAAGATACTCGGCACCCATCATATAATGGTATGGATGCTTCCTCTCTAAGCAGATCAGAAGTCTCGACATCCATGGGAATCAATGCATCGATCATTGCCTCCATCTCAGGCTCCAAGATTGTAGGTAGGTCTGGAAGGTTGCCTATCTCCTCTAGCATTGACGGTATAGATTGGCCTTGCGAGTGGTGGATTGGCTCCTGCACTCCATCCACCATCGCACGCCCACGTACTCTTCTAATTGGCCGCAAAGGGTGCCCCCTTGGGACGAGACATCACCTCCCTGGATAGAAAATTTGCCAGCAAGACCCAATCTTATTGTATATGGTATTCAATTAGCTTGCGAGTACAATGCATGATTGATATTAACTTCAAATTACCGTTTGCTGAAAATCCGCAATCGCCTGATCAATGATCTCAGATTGAAACTCGCCAAATCGTCGTACGTGTTCTATAGACAATCGACGTTTTCGTCTAATTGTCAACTTGCATTGAGAGCAAGGACATGTGACATGCTGATTAAGATACGCCTCGCGATCTTGAACAACATGACCTTCTTCGTTTTCCATTTTGTCTACGTTACAACAAACAATTTGTTTTTGTTATCATTCTTTTCTTTTCTTAGATTGTTAGCCTCTCCTTCCATCTCTCTCTTTTTCTATGATCTAGCATATAGTATCATAGAACACTAGTATTTAGTACCTAGTACTCAGTACCTAGCACATAATATTTCGTTTTCTCTCTTCCTCTCCCTCTCTCATTTCCTCTCCCTCCCTCACCCTCACCCTCTCTTTCTCTCTTTCCCTATTAGGTTTAATGATATTTCTCTTTTTATCTCTCCTCTCTCTCTTTCATTTCCTTTTTCTCTCTCCTCTCCCTCTCTCATTTCCTCTCCCTCCCTTGCCCTCACCCTCTCTTTCTCTCTTTCCCTATTAGGTTTAATGATATTTCTATTTTTCTCTCTCCTCTCTCTCTCATTTTCTTTTCTCTCCTCTCTCTTTCATTCCTCTCCCTCCCTCTCTCTTTTTCTCTCTCCTCTCTCTCTCATTCCTCTCCCTCCCTTGCCCTCTCTCATTCTTTTTTCTCTCACCTCTCCCTCTCTCATTTCCTTTTCTCTCTCCTCTCCCTCTCATTCCTCTCCCTCCCTCTCTCTTTTTCTCTCTCCTCTCTCTCTCATTCCTCTCCCTCCCTTGCCCTCTCTCATTCCTTTTTCTCTCTCCTCTCTCTCTCTCTCATTTTCTTTTCTCTCTCTACTCTCCCTCTCATTCCTCTCCCTCCCTCTCTCTTTTTCTCTCTCCTCTCTCATTCCATTTTCTCTCTCCTCTCCCTCTCTCATTTCTTTTTCTCTCTCATCTACCTCTCATTCCTCCCTCCCTCTCTCTTTTTCTCTCTCCTCTCTCTCTCATTCCTCTCCCTCCCTTGCCCTCTCTCATTCCTTTTTCTCTCTCCTCTCCCTCTCTCATTTTCTTTTTCTCTCTCCTCTCCCTCTCTCATTTCCTCTCCCTCCCTTGCCCTCACCCTCTCTTTCTCTCTTTCCCTATTAGGTTTAATGGTTTTTCTATCTTTTTCTCTCCTCTCTCTCTCTCTCATTTTTTCTCTCTCCTCTCCCTCTCTCATTTCGTTTTCTCTCTTCCTCTCCCTCTCTCATTTCCTCTCCCTCTCTCGCCCTCACCCTCTCTTTCTATTTCTCTTTCCCTATTAGGTTTAATGATTTTTCTCTCTTTTTCTCTCTCCTCTCTCTCTCTCTCATTTTTTCTTCTCTCTCCTCTCCCTCTCTCATTTACCTTTCTCTCTTTCTCTCCCTCTCTCATTTCCTGTCCCATCTTCACCCTCACCCTCTCTTTTTCTCTTTCTCTATTATTTTTAATACTTTTTCTCTTTTTCTCTCTCCTCTCCCTCTCTCATTTTTTTCTCTCTTCCTCTCCCTCTCTCATTTCCTCTCCCTCCCTCGCCCTCACCCTCATCCATACCCTCTCTTGCTCTATTTGCCTATTATGTTTAACATCTTATCTCTTTTTCTCTCTCCTCTCATTCTCTCTTTTTTCTCTCTCCTCTCCCTCTCTCATTTCCTTTTGCTCTCTTCCTCTCCTTCTCTCATTTCTTCTCCCTCCCTCTCCCTCTCTCATTTCCCTATTATGTTTTCCTCTCTCCCCCTCTCCCTCTCCCTTTCCCTCTCTCATTTTCTCTCTCTTCCTCCACCTCCCTCTCTCATTTCCTCTCCCCCTCCCTCTCCCTCTCTTTAATTTCCCTCTCTTTTTCCCTCTCCCTCTCCCTTATTTCTTCTCCCTCTCTCATTACATACAAATTATACAAAAAATAAATAAAAAAGAGAGAGAATACACTCTCCCTCTCTCATTCCCTCTCTCTCTTCCTCTCTTTCTCTCTCATTTCCTCCCCCTCCCTCTCCCATTTCCTCCCTCTCCCTCTCTTTAATTTCACTCTCTTTCTCCCTCTCCCTCATTTCTTCTCCCTCTCATATATATACAAATTATACAAAAATTAAATAAATAAGAGAGAGAATACACTCTCCCTCTCTCTCGTTCTCTCATTTCATCCCCCTCCCTCTTCCATTTCCTCCCTCTCACTCTCCCTTCCTCCCCCTCTCCCTCCCTCCCCCATTTCCTCCCTCTCCCTCTCTTTCTCTCTCATTTCCTCTTCCTCTCTCAATATATATACACAATTTATAAAAGCAAAAGGGAGAGGGAGAGAGAGAATGCACTCTCCCTCCCTCTCCCTCTCTCATTTCCTCCCCATCCCTCTCCCTCTCCCTCTCCCTCTCTTTCTCTTTCTCTCCCTCTCTCGTTTCCTCCCCCCTCCCTCTCCCTCTCCCTCTCTTTCTCTTTCTCTTTCTCTTTCTCTTTCTCTCCCTCTCTCTCTCCCTCTCTCTCGTTCTCTCATTTCATCCCCCTCCCTCTTCCATTTCCTCCCTCTCCCTCTCTTTCTCTCTCATTTCCTCTCCCTCTCTCAATATATATACACAAATTATAAAAGCAAAAGGGAGAGGGAGAGAGAGAATGCACTCTCCCTCTCTCATTTCCTCCCTCTCCCTCTCCCTCTCTTTCTCTCCCTCTCTCATTTCCTCCCCCTCCCTCTCCCTCTCCCTCTCCCTCTCTTTCTCTTTCTCTTTCTCTTTCTCTTTCTCTTTCTCTCCCTCTCTCTTTCTCTTTCTCTCCCTCCCTCTCCCTCTCCCTCTCTTTCTCTCTCATTTCCTCTCCTAAACAAGCAAAAGAGAAAGAGAATTCAACCCTAATCAAGCAAAAGAATGAGAGAATGGACTCACGGATGAGATATGGCGAGGGTTTGGCGGCTCCTCTTCGTGATGAAGGCTCCTCCTCTCCTTCGTGAACGGCGGCGGCAGCGGCGGTGGCGACAAGCCTTTTTCCTCTCCCTCTCTCATGACAATCGCTCTCTCTCTCTCGCTCTCCCTCTCAAAACGATCGACGAAAATGCGCGAAATGAACCCACGCTCGGTTTCGACCTATTTTTTTCCCTGTGGGACGTCGCTATGCGACGTAAATAACGATGCCTCTACCTATGTCGCTACCTGACGTCGCTATAGGTTTAAATCCTTGTAGTGCCTTTTCTCCACACCTGTAACATTCCACCTCTGATCTTTTACCACCGCCAGACTGTCGTCCTTTGTAACTTTGAGAGGGAAACCTCATTGGACCGAAATTAGGACCAAATTTCCTAGGCTTTGGTCCAATATCTTGTGTTGTCATTTTGGATTCCAGCAAGTTGAATCTTGCATTTTTATCCTTCTGTCTTCATTCATGCATCTCTTTCAGAGAAAATATCCTTTGTATGGTTCTTCTGCAAACAATAGGGACACAATGCTCCAGGAATGGTTGGTTTTCGAGTACATTCAGTGGCTAAATGTCCCGCTTGATGACACTTTTCGCACCATGTATTAGAGCGCATCACATCTCTTCTAGCTCCCATAGGAGTGGATATATTGGCAGTATTCACCTTCAGCGTTTGTAGCTGCTCTGTAATCACATCCAGAAGCTCTTTCTTAATACTTGCAATTGAGTTGGATAAGTAGTCCTTCATATTTTCACCTCTTGAAGTGCTTGTAATAGGGTTTTGGGAAGCTTCTGTAATTACTGCATACACTGGTTGGGTCGATCCAGAAGGTCCTCTGTTCTGGTTCTGATTCAGAGCTCCTACTAAGACTTGGGGTTGTTGATTCCAGTTGATAGGATTCCACTGTTGTTGAGTCGACATTGGAGGAACTGTTTGAGGCCACTGTTGTTGTGGTTGAACCATCATTTGAGGCATTGTCATCTGCGGTGACCATAGTGAGTTAGGTGCATTATATTGCAGCACTGTTTGCATCTGGGGATAGGGGTAGGGAACTGTCCCTGGGACTATATTTGGTGGGTATACCATTCCTGGCATAGGAGGAGGTAAGACTCCTCTACCTAGAGTCATTGACAGCCTTGCTTCAACTTCGTCATACAATCTTGCACTTTCCACTGTAGCTTGCAGATTGATTGGTCTTCTCAATTCTACGAACTTGCGAACTTCTGGTTGTAGGCCCTTGAGAAACACTCATTTCTGGATTACTTCGTCCAAATGATGGTTAGTCCATCTCTTCAGGATGGATTCCATTCACGAGACATAAGCTTCCACTCTTTCTCTATAGGATTGACTTAGGTTCATGAACTCCTCTCGCATCCGCTCTTCAAAACCTTCACGCCTGAATTTAGTGAGGAAGGCCAACTTCAGGTCATCCTATGTGCCAAAAGTTCCTGCTGCTTGTCTCTCATACCACTGAAATGCCACGCCCTTGAAAGTGGTGGGGAATATCGCTAACCAATGCTTAGGGATTCTGGCATTGTTAGCCACATATGCTACCATAAATTCTGCTACATGAAGATAAGGGTCTTCATTGTACTCTCCCTTAAAAACTGGCAATGGGACTACATTTGTTGGCATGTCATCAATATTTCCAGGACGAATTTGACTAGGAAGGGGACCTTGAGTTGCCATGGGGGCTTCTGTAAAGAGTGCTTTTAGGGTGTCAAAGGAGGCTTCTGCTGCGAGCTCGTTCTCAGCTTTGATTTTTTCCTTCTCTCTTCTCACGTACCTTTGGAATCGTTCTAATGCTTGCCTCTTGATTGTGTCATTCATCAGGGGGTTGGCTCCAACCAGTTGGTCTGTACTCAACAGGATAGTATCAGAGAGGGCTTCAGTCTCTGGAGGATTCTATGGCCAACATCTCTTCTACTTCCTTCTTTTCAACATCTCTGAATTCAGCTTTCAAACCACTACAGAGGGGGAGATATTCCATTCTGAAAGTATCAAAACTCATTCTTCTTAGGATTGTTGTTGTGTCATTATAATAATGCTAGCTTTTGAGAGTTTCAACAGTGTATGTTGTGAAAAATACTCTGTCTACCAACTTCCAGTGGTTGGGTTGCTAATTGGACAAACAGAAGATTGTCAGTACACCAAGCATCCCACATATCTTGCTGTTGAGCATCCACGAACAAATTCCAACTCTTTTCTTTCTTATTTTCATGAACCTCCACTGACCATGACTCCTGAAGCTTCTTCACAATCTCCCACTTGATGATGTCTGGAAACTTCTCAATGAATGCTAAATCTTCCATGGATGGTCATTCTCTCTGTTTCTTCTCTTTAGTTTGTTCCCAAACAGTTTACCACCAAGATGCAAGTTTCTGCTGCTTCAACAAGAAGAGGAAATAGTCCACCACATAGAGCATGCATCATGATGGTGATATGTTTCCACCATTGTGGGATGAACTTCTTGTGAAAAGTGGCTTTGAAAACGAGAATTTTCAAGTCTTCAATGGAAGAAGGAACTTTACAAACTTCCATTGAATTCTCCTTTTCTTGGCATTGCCATTTCCTTCATTTTCAGCCTCTTCTAATGCTTGTTGATGGCAAGTTTCCCCGGCTGTGCACCAAAAATATGGAGCCCCAAGAGGGACACCAAGGAAAAGGGGGTTCTGCTGCAAGAAAATCTATCTTGTAACATCAACAAGCTTTTATTTCATTCTTTTGATCATCAAAACAAAGAAAACAACAATTCTTCATGCAGCATCATAGTAGATATCTCCCACGAATTTGATAGAATCAACCATAATCTTCAACATCTTCATAGAATTCTTCAATATAACAAAAAATATAGAAGAATACACCATCTTTGAATGGAAATCAATCACATATTATTCATCTTCAATGTCTTCATAGTTCTCTCTCTCAATCTCTCATATACACTTACACTGTTTTGATAGAATTGACTATCTCTGACTCTCTCTCTCTCTCTCTCTCTCTCTCTCTCTATCAATACTACATCATATTCTCACTACAATACTCTCATAATAACTCTCAATAATCCTTCTTAGGTCGTGGATACACCTCCCAAGAGGTATGTCTAATATGAAGAATCGCCAGAGCCACTACAGTGTCTTTTCACAGCTCACTACTGTCACTGTCACTTCAGTCTTCTCTTCAGTCTTCAGCAGCTGCTTCCTCCATTTGTTTTAGCTCTTTTGAACTTAGATTCATCCTTTATAAAAGTTAGAAAACTTTTCCAAAGTCACGCATACATTCTACAGAACAGTACAGTACAGTACCAGAGCAGCTACAGTACAGTTACAGAGCAGAGACAAAGTAGAGACAGAGGCTCTAAAGAGGGTTACAGAAGGTCATCAGAACCTCATAACTCATACTCAAACCATTCCAAACTATCAAAAACTATTCAATAAGCTTCCAAAAGATCTCAACCTTCATCAATCATCAATCCATGCTTCATACAGAAGACAATCAGAACAAAAAAGAAGCTATACAAAAGGTATACAGAACCAATCAGAACCTATCAAAACATTATAGAGCTTCATATCTCTATTGAGAATAATCATGAACTTCTAAAACATAATCAATATCATCCAAAACACTCTCAAACACTTCCATTAATAACCATACTTCACTCTAAATCCATTAAAAATCAATCATTCACACCTAAAAAACAACAAAAATCAGTTAAAAATTTAGTCTTTTTCCAGTCTCAACAGTACACTTAGGTACAATGTTTGAACTTCTTTACTCAAGGAACTAATTCAAGGAAAAACACTTAATGCTTCAGGTTAAAAGCCTGGAGGGAGAGGCAGGTTCAGTTACCTCCGATTGCTTGCCTGGCCCTATCGAAGGGGGTTGTTAATTGTGCCAGGTACATGGACCAAACCCGCCGCGAGAGGTCTCTCCGTGGATGTTACTTGGAGCGAGAGGATGCTTGGGTGCCAGGGGAGGCTTTGGCTGTAAATTCCTTGCCTCTGGATCTTGTATAAGAGGCCGATGTGACTCGAGATGGGATCTCGAGGCCCGTGTACTAGTCTATGGGTGAAACTTGGAGCAGCAATCCTGTTGATTGTTGGGATAGCTTTCGGGCATGATACTTGATGTATTCTAGGACTATGATAAATAAAGATCATATATTTGAAAAAGGAACTTGCTTGACATTGTTTTTGTGTCAGTGCCTAAGTTACGTGAAGGAACTTGTGTTTAAATTGACTAATTAAGGAAGCTACTTTTGCATGTCAAACATAATGTGGTAGGTAATTAGATAACTAAGCAACCCGAGGAAAGTGTAGTGGACGTGACTTGGGTCTGTCCTACGGAAGGGTGGTCCCGGTTAGCTGGGAACTTTTCTCAAAAGATGTGATAACAAAACTGTGAAGACCTAGAGTCGGTAGAATTAGAATCCCGATTCATGTTGTTTTAGGGGAGCGGAATAGGACTATGTCTTATGGGCAGAGAGGTTGAGCTTCTCATCCCTCTCATTTCCCATTCTCCATGAACCAAGTGCAGCATAAATCTGCTTTGACTCTATTGTTCCTACTCAAAGTAGGTCATCTGGAGCTCAACGCTAGCTACTTCCTACAGACTTTGCTGATAGGAAATAAACCCTGACTTCAGGTCGATCCTAAGTGGGAATGGCTGGATACTTCCGCTCGGGGCAGACTTGAGAAGACCTAGATCGTAAACCCTATGACATTCCTTGTGAGTGCCAAGTGGCGCTTTCTAGACTCTCTTCCCGATGGGCTGCTAAGACGTGTCTCATAGGTAGACGAGCAGACACGTTACAGATGAATACAAATGAAACCATGTCACCTTCTTTGAAAATGTGTTCTTGTCTTCGTTGATCGGCATATGCCTTCTATCGATCCTTGGCGGATTGAATATCTTGCCTTATAGTCTTCACTTTGTTGATCCATTTCTTCTAGCATTTTCCTAGATGCTTCTACCCATAGGGTAGGATCGGAAAAATTTAGTGGTTTAAGACAACCTTGCCCATGTAGTGCATGAAAGGGAGTCGTTTGAATACTTTGATGGTATGATGCATTGTAGGTGAATTCAACTAAGAGTAGGTATTGGATCCACCATTTGGGCTCCCTATTACAATAAGCTCTCAGTATGTCTTCAATAACTTGGTTTACTCGCTCTGTTTGACCATCGGTTTGGGTATGGTAAGCAATCCTAAAGTAGAGTCAGGTTCCTAGAGCTGCGAATAAACTCTTCCAAAAGTTTGGTGTGAAGAGATAATCATGGTCACTAATGATTCTCTGGGGTAATTCATGTAATCTGAAAACTTTCTTAATGAAAAGCCTGGTGATATCGGAAGCCTTGTAATTAGTTTTTACAGGAATAAGGTGTGTATCTTTTGTCAACATATCAATGTTGTGTCGGAGGTAATCCAACTATAAAGTCCATGCTGATGATATACTCCCATTTCATTTTAGGGATGTCAAGTGGCTAGAGCTTTCCTGGCAATTTGACACATTCGGCCTTAATTAGTTGGCAATTTAGGCATTCAATGACATACTTGAGTACATCACCCTTGAGTATTTTCCAATAGGAGCTTCTTTTGACTATATTAAGAGTCTTATAATATCTAGAATGATCCAAAAATGGAGAATTGTGAGCTTCCCAAAGTATTTTCTTATTGAATTATTGACTTGCACGAATGCATAGTCTTGTCTTAAAATAGGCAAGCTCCTTGTTTATGGGAAAATCTTGATACTTAGTCTTGAGTTTTGGACTTGAATCCTTAACAAAAATATCTCTTAACATTCTTTGATAGCTTGGATCCTTCACTACTTCTTCTTTAGCCATTTCTATGAGAGGGTTACTGGGCATTAAAATCATTGTAGCAAGAGTTCCTCCCCTAGAGGGTTCCTCTAGGATTAGAGTATTAAGACATTATTTATGGGTTCCCCTAGAGGGTTCCTCTAGGAGTAGGGTATTAAGACATGATTTATGGCTTAGGACATATGCAATCACATTCTCCTTGCCTCATCTATATTTGATTTCAAAGTCAAATTCTTGCAAGGTCTCAATCCATCAGCGTTGTCTTATATCGAGGTCTAGTTGAGTAAAAATCCACTTTAGGCTTTGATGATTAGTGACTAAAGAAAATTTATTACCAAGCAGGTAATGTCTCCATAGTTTTAAGGCATGAATTACAGCAAGTAATTCTAGATCATGTGTGGCATAGTTTCTTTCGTGGATCTTTAACTTTCTTGAAGCATTGGTTACTGGATATCCTTGTTGCATAAGCATGCAATCCAAAGCAAGAGAGCTTGAGTCAGTTATGACTTCAAATTCTTTGCTTAGGTTGGGTAGCCTTAAAATAGGGACAATTACCAAACTATGCTTTAGCTTTTCAAAGCTAGATTGTTCGACGGACGTCCATATAATGGAGACCTACTTCTTGAGAAGATCAGTGAGAGGCATGGCGATTGAGGCATAGTCTTTAATGAAGACTCTATACCAACCTGTTAGCCCTAGAAAGCTTTGCACTTCTTTGAGTGTTATTGGGGGTGGCCAATCTTGTACATCTTGGACCTTGGCAGGATCCACTGAAATGCCATATGTTGATACTCGATCAATCTATTTTTTGAAGAAGGTATATTTCTTGTTTTTAACATACACTTTGTGGGCTCTTATTGTTTCAAGAACTAATCATAGGTGTGGTCCATGGTCTCCTTCATTATTAGAATATGTTAAGATATCACCGAAGAAGATGAGGATGAAGTCGTCAAGGTAGGGTCAAAAAATATCTTGCATCAACCTATTGAAGGTGGCATGAGCATTTGTTAATTCAAATGACATCACAATAAACTCATAATGATTGTACCTTGTGTTAAAAGCAGTTTTAGGGATATCTTCCTCCCTAATTCTTATCGGTTTGAGATCGATCTTTGAAAAGACCTTTGCTTCCTACAGTCGGTCAAGCAACTCGTCTATCCTGGGGATTGGATATTTTTTTTTCACACAGTCACCTGGTTTAATCCACGATAATCAATACAAAGGTGGAGTGTTCCATCTTTCTTTTTCTGAAATAGTACCAGGGCTCCCCATAGTGAATTCATTGGCTGCCTTGGTTTAATAGCTACTTGAGTTGTTCTTTTAGCTCAATGGCTTCAGGAATTGATATTTGGTAGGGTGGGGGAAACACCTAGAATGAGTTGGATTTCATAATCTACTTCTCTCATTGGTGGAAGCTCTATCAGGTCTTCTAGGAAAACATCCACATAATCTTTTAGCCAAGATGGTTGGTCCTTGGCTTCACTATTCGACTCGGCTTGGTTGAGCTTAATTAGATAGACGGGTCATCCTTTCTTCAGTCCTTTTACTATTCATGAAGTTTTAGTCAGCTGAACCTTAGGGTTTCATGCTTCCCCCTGAGTGGTTACTTGTTCTCCCTTTGAGTTTTGAAATGTAATTTGACCCTTTCTGCAATGGATATGGGCATTATTTGGAATTAACCAATCCAGACCTAGTAGACATTCATAAGCCTCAAGGTTCATAATTCGGAAGCTCATTTTGGAAAAATTGCCACCCAAGCTAAATTCTACCTTACTAGTTTGTTGTGTTGACAGAACTTTCTTGTCGTTTGCTAATTCCACAAGCAAACTACGTGTAGGAGTAGTGTTTATGCCTAGCCTTGTTGTTCGCTAATTCCACAAGAAAGCTAGATGTAGGAGTAGTATTTATGCCTAGCCTTTTTGCACATTTTGGTGATACGAAACATTATGCCTAACCTTAATGATTTGATGGTGTCTAAACTATTGAGAATTTGCAATTTGGACCCTTCTTACTAAGAGTGGCATGTACTCTCACTCTTTCCATATCAGATTCCATTGTATGATCATTATCATTACTGACCTCTTTTGGGTTTATTCGAGCAACTTTGCCCCTGGCATCTTGGCTTTGGTCGTGAAACTGACCTTGGTGGTTGTTTGGGCCAAGCTTTGGGCATTGCCTCTTGAAATGTCCCGGTTTCTTGCAATAGAATCTCCTTGGATCCTCATTGCTCTTTCTTGTGGGTATAAAGTTTCCCACTGCATTTTACTTGTCTTGTTTGGTTGATATTGTCCTTGGGCTCTTTTGCATATCCTTGGAAGTTACCCTTATTTTGACAGTTTCTGTTCCAATTTTTTGTGTTTCTTGGCCTTTGTTCCATCTCTTGAACTATTGGGGTTGCTTGAATCAATGCATCCTATAAATCTGATGGTCTCATTGACTCAAGGCCCATATTCAGGGGTGGATTTAGACCATTGCAAAATTTGGATACTTGCTGCGAAACATCAATCATAGGTGCATATTTTAGAAGTGATATGAATTTGGAGTAGTAAGATTCTAGAATTAGGCTTAACCGCTTTAAGTTGAAAAATTCATTCATCTTCTAGGCTTGATATGTGGATGGAAGGTATCTCCCATGCACAACGTCCTTAATCATGTCCCAAGTCATAGCACTTTCGGGCATTCTTTGATCCTTGCACCACTATTTCCACCAAAGATAGGCATCTCCTGTGAGTTTTAGTTTTGCGATCATTGCTTTATTTGAAGGTGCAGTCCTTGCAACAATGAAATAGTCTTCCATAGATTCTATCAATGTTTCTGCTTCAGTTGGAATATCCCTCCCCTTACCATCAAACTCTAGTGGCTTATACTACTTGAGAAGAAATTTCTTCTCTTGAGCTTCTGTAATATTGAGATTTGGGGTGATGCCCTAGGGAATTATGCAATTTTCATGATCAATTTTTTCTCCAATAATATTCAAAAAGATGTTAACTTGCTTAATCTACCTCATTAATTTAGGAGGGGAATTATGTACTACCCAGTCTTTCTGATAATGATCAAGGTTAACACTTTGAAGGAGAGTTTTAATCTTATTCAGAAATTATTTCGACTTACTTGTGAATCTTTGGTAACCTAGCAAACCTCATCGGCTGGAGTTATGGCATGTATATCCATATTTTGATATTTTTGTGGGAATGTCTAGATATCCTTATGATGAGGGTTACTCCCTAAAATAGCAATTCCATCGATCGAGGTGAACTTAGTTGGTTTTCTACATATGTGATGATTTTGTGATCTAGTTGGTCATTAGTATGAAGAATGGGGTCTTGTTAAGGAAGGATAGTTCAACAAGCCTTTGAGTCCTCCATCCATTGGATTCACCTAAGGTGGATCTACAATCTAGTCGAGGCGGTTAGCTTCAATGAATCAATCCATCCCATATTGCCATTCTGGATAGGAGAGATAGGAACCATATATTCATTATAAAATAGTCAAAAATTATTTCACCATTTGAATGCTTGGCAGATATATACACGGCTTGAAATGCAAGAAATTTCTTCTGACTTCGTCGCCTCTATTAGTTAACTCCATTTCTACTAGGGTTTAAAAATTTCATCAAATGGATAATATATTTCCACTATTCCCGATTACCAAGGAGACAACCAGTCTTGATTATAATGGGTGGAAAAAAATAATTATTTACGTCAATAGGAAGGGAATACATTATTCGAGTAGTTTGGAAGCTCATATTATTCTTGGAAGAGGATTTCATATTGCAACTTAGGCATGGCATTGCGATACATCCATTACATAGTAATTAGGATTCTAGGAATGGATATCCAAAAATTTATATTTTAGGGGAAGATCAGGTAATCCATCTTTCTTTTAGTTGTGGCAACTAAAGCGTCCTACAACCATGACTCAGTGAGCTAGTATAACCTTTATAACATTTTCATAGATGTCGATTTAATTTGACTTGTCATCGTCTAGTGAAGATGTTCAAGTTTACTCTGGCATCATAAAAGAGATCAATCTTGGCAACCTTAAGGGCTTCCATCCATCTTAGCCTCTTTAAGTTATTCTGGAGGCAAGAAATATGGTTTGCGTCAATGTAATAATACCCTCTGCTTACCATCCATCGTCTTTCGTAATATAAGGGCAAAGGATTGTATAGCTAATCTAATATTTGCATGATCTGGTTTCTCCAGCTGAAACTAGACGAGTGCATTGCTAACATTAGATTAACTTGGAAAATCAAGAATCATTCCCAAGGTTTGTCCCTCTTCCAGAAATCAAGAACATATATTAACAAGAGAAGATTTTCACAACTTAAGGGAAAGCTATTTTATGCTGCAGTTATAACTAGTTTTATTTTCTTGCATCCTATCATATATCAATGTGTGCTCTGATACCAACTGTAACGTGATCACCTGAGCTTCTTCCTCATCGCCACATTCTTAGTAGCCCATCAAGAGATGTCCCAGGATTTGAAGAAATACCTCAAAGTTTGCTATTTATTAGGATTGCTTGAGTCTACCCCGTAGTGGAAGTTTTGGCCATCCCCACGAGGATTGACTTGAGTTTTTAGGTCCTATTATGAGTCAAATCAACTACTAACAATTGATTAGTGTCAGTAGTTCTAATTTCCACTTCTTATAGAATTACTCGATTGAAACGAGCTTGCATTGCGGTTGGTTCAAATAGAATGGGAGACAAAGGGGAGTGTGGCACTTCGATCCCTTCTACCCATGGTGCAAAATCCCATTCCGGGCCCTAAAACGATGCAAGTCATGCTTCATGATCTCTAAGGGTCATACATTTACCTATTGAAAATGTAAATTTTTTCCTTAAGGAAAGCTCTCGGCTTACCGAGTCCACCCAACCATAGGTATAGATCTGTCATCCTCCCGCTTCCCTCAAAAGAGTATTTTTAATTACCTAATTACCTACCACCTTAGATTCAACATATAAAAATAGCTTCTTTGATTATCTCCTGATACAAATTCATTAGACACCTTTATTTCATGACACAAAGAAAGAGTATAAGAAATTTCTTCTCAATAGTTTCTTTAAGAAAAAATAACTTTTTACAATGTTTTCTGTTCTAGCTAGATATGATGTCAACTCGAAGGTGTTATTCTCTCCAAGTTAAGTTCCTAAAATAGTATTGGAACTTCCAAGATACTATTTGGAATTTGAAGGGTAGTTGGAAGTTTATAAGAGTCTAAGGAGTTTATGATAACCACAGCCCCTTGGTATCCTCACCTCCTCCTACCAACAACTAGAGCTCCCTATGATAAGACCTTTCACACCATTATTGGTCTATACTAACTAGTTAACACAAAAAAAAAAACCCTTGGAGTAGGTTTTATCTACGCTAGCCTTGGGGAGGTCTAGCACCATTAAAGAACATTGCCTCAGTCGACATTCTGTGTTCATCGGAATACTGTCTCTATTGGCAATTTGTACCTGATCATCCATCTATTATCCTGATGATTTTAGAAAAGATTAGCACCTAGCTTACAATCACAAACATCTTATTTTGAATGATTGTATGAAAAATTTTAATAAATTTATTTTTGAGAAAAATCTTTTCTTTCAAAAAAATAACAATATCTAGGAAAAACTTAGCGTAAGTGGCAATATCTTCCAATAATCTTCTCAAAATTACCCTCCCTCATAATCTAGTTTGGATTGAATCTAAACAAGAATTCTATTTTTGAGAACAACTCCCTTAATATTCTTTTTCTTTTCTCAACGTGGTTCGTGGGTCTCTCTATCCGCAATAACTTTAAAAAAATCTTGGTTAGTTTTATAATGAAAAGTATTCTTTTATCAATTACACTTCAAGTCCCTTTTTAATACAGAGAATTAGTAATCGTGTTTATCCATCAAAGGTTTTGTTAGTTCAATACAAATGTAACATGCCTGCCTATCGACCGTCCAAGCACATTTTTAGCAATCCATCGAGAGACGAATCCAAGCATCGCTGATCGACACTCCCATGGAATGTTACGAGGTTTGTCGCCTAGGGTTTCTTGAGTCCACCATCTCACAATAGAATGTTCACTATCAAACCCACTGGGATCGACCTAAAATTTGGGTTCCTAGTGGTCAAGGTCTCCTAACAGCATTTTAGCGTCGGGTCTTGGACATCCTACTTTGCACAGAGATACCCAATCCAAAGCAGATCCATCCTGCACTTGGTTCAAAGAGAATGGGAAATGAGAGGGATGTGCTGCTCAACCTCTCTACCCGTAGGGCATAGTCCTAGTCAAGTCCCCTAAAACGGCATGAATCGGGATTCCAACCTAGCAATCGTTAAGGGTATGCTGGTAAAACCTTGTGAGAAGCTTCCCAATTCTTTGGGACCACCCTGTCGAAGGGGGGACCCATCGGAGGCCCCGCCTACCCGCTTTCCTCAACATATCTATTATCTACAAGAAAGGGGAGTTGACGATACTTTGGAATCTTATATGTTGCTTATGCTATGTATGGATCTGTCGCATAGCAACTAGGTGCAATTAACTTCTCTTGGTACATGCATTTCGAAAACTCAATCTTTCCAATATTTGAGATGAATTTTATCCTTTTCCATTAATAATTCCCATGTGGTATAGTACATGACCTAACGTATCTCATGCGGAAATCAAGCAAGCATCTATCATTTTAGAAATATATTACTTATGCCCAGTACAGTAGTTGAATTGATAGCGATGCCCTTGCCCAAAGCTTTGTTGTTGGCTGTGGGATTGCCACCTGCACTCGAAATTATTTGCTTGGGGGCCATTCTTGATCTTCCTCTCTTCTAGGTGCAATCCTTGTAGGAATTTGAGTAGCCTCTTACTCAAGTAGAGGGGCAAAAAGGGGGGGAAAAGCTCGCAAGATAGGTGTTGGGGGTAAAGGCGCCTCTGCATAGCCACCCGTGTATTACTACACTGACAGTCACCACCATTGCATACTGCAGGTGGTGGGCACCCGTCACCGTCACTTTATTCTTTATTCTTTTAGTGATAGTTTGAATAAAGGAAGGCCCGGTCACACATTGTGACTGATGAAGTTCCCATTTCTAGTCTCTCCCTTTCTTGCTCTTGCTCTCCCGCCATAGCTCTCGCATCCAACCTTCGGTCCCTCGCTCCCTTTCAACTGGTATCAGAGCTTTGCTTTCTGACTCTTGAGCTTGGTTCGTGGTATTCTCAGTATCCCATCAACTCCCTACTTGCATTGGGACTCCTTCCCGATAGCCATATCCGACTCCTTTGAGCTCCCATCACTCCCCGGCTTCCCGAGCACCTTCTCGGCATTGTTGGGCACCTTCAGGGCATTACATCAGAGGTATTTTATCATTTTCTTTTGGATTTACTTCAGTTCTCAGGTCTCATAGGCTGTAAACAAGATTGGGGCAGCCACCATTGAAGCTCCCTTGCTTCATATCTCACTTGCCTTTGAACAAGACTTGTTGGAGCTTGTTTGAGGCCTTCCTTGGCTTTAATCGGACCCCTCCGAAGCTTGGCCACCATTTTTTGCAGCCCCAAGACCAGCATTTATAGTTGGTGGAATCACGCAGCCCTCCCATATGTGTCTTCAGCATTGATAGTCACAACAGCAGCTCTCCCCCTCCATTGGCACTTGGAAAGGCTCCATTTCGGACATATGAACATGCTTTGATGCTTGGTTTTGATGGTTGATGTGTTGGCATAGAATTTGGACTGATTTAACACTATTTTGGGACTATCATAATAGTCCACAGGCAGTTTATGACAGTGTTACACTGACATTTGATGCTACAGCTTGTTTGGCATTGTCTTTTGATGCCCGATTGGTCCCGTTTGATGCCTGGATGTTAGGGAAATGTATGCCTATTTTTTGGCAACCATTTGCAGTTGATTTTGGTGCTGAAATTCTCAGTTTTGAACAATAAATCACTGCTGTACATAGTTGGGCTGAAGTCATTTTACTCATGTATACTTATGCCTATGCTTTTTGGCCTATGTTTTGGACATATATGGTGATGTATTGACACTTGGCGTTCGACATAGAGCTTGGTTTTGATTCGGGATAGTTGGTTGAGCTTGAGCTCGCTTTGCAAAGCATTTGGATGCTCCGTCTTGGATGTACTTATGGCATGTATGTTGTTTATGTCTGACCGGTCTTGACATGCTTAGCCTATGCCATTACTACATGCTAGTTACATTGTTTGGAGCCTATTGCTACTAGAGCTCGGTCTTGGCTTGACCTTGGATTCTCGGAGCTTAATTGAGCTATTTATTGGCTTGCCAGAGTTGTATCTTGGGATGTGCTTGATGTCTTATATGCTTATGGATGCTACATACGGATGCTCTATCGCCTACATGTGTTCGGGATGTACTATTGATGTATTGTCTTGGACTTATGTCATTGGCACTATGTCTTGCCTTGGCTTGAGCTCTTGAGCTCATACATATGGCTTTTGTGCCAGTGGGAGAATTCTGAAATACTTATTAGACATTGAGGAGGTGGTACTTTTATGCATTGAGCCGTTACATGCTATTGAGAAGTTACAGAACTTGAGACTTTGGGACTTCTTACATTTTGGGATGATATATCATATGTCTTGGTTCACTGTATGCTTATGAGCTAAGTCTCAGTTTTGGATCCGTATCTTTGTGAGCTGACACCTACTTGTGTCAAGTTTTGGTAGTGGCAGGAACACTTTGCCCTGTTGCCTGGGGGGTGTGCCTACTCACTGGCAGATGTTTTTATGACATACTTGGGTGTTGGATTCATGCTTATTGACCGTCATATGCTTTTGCTATGCCCGCATGATGCCGGCTTTGGTCTTGGTAGTATATGATCGCCTTGGGATCCAATTTTGACACTGTTAGCTCTCTTTTACTAAAATCTAAAATTTATTACAACAAGCGTATATGTATGGACTGACATGGATTTTTCATGCTGAAACACTTTGAAATGATGTACTTTCACTAGTACTTGGTGGGCAACACCTTTGGTTCCACTTTCTTCGCCATTTTTCCTTGATTTTTGTGATTTTTTTGTCATTTTCTGTAGTAAACAGCAAGCAGTTTTGAACTGTCTACAGTCTTCTAGCCTGCATTATGGTGAGTTCGTCCATTGATCATGCTATTTTCAACATCACTAAGCTTGATGGTATGAATTACTCTTATTGAAAGAGCCAGATTTGGCAGGTGTTGGTGCAGAAATTGCAGATTAAACCTTTGAGGTTAAGCGGGCATCCACTTGCAACTATGTTAGATGAGGAATGGCTTGAGCTTGATGAGTTATGTAAGTCCACTATTGTATTGTCTCTCACAGAACAGGTTCACTATAATGTCTTTGAGGAAGAATAGAGTGCATGACAGTTGTGGGAAAAGATAAAAAATCTCTATGACAAGAAAAGTCCAGCAAGTCAGATGTATTGACTGAAGCAGCTTATGGATCTGCGCATGAAGGAGAATGTGACTATGTGTGCTCACTTGAGCCAGTTCCATGCTATACTCAAGAACTTGACTTTGTAGGACATCAGTTTTGCAGAGGATGTCACTCCTCTTTTCTTGCTTGGTACTCATAATGAGTCACGGGATCTCTTCCACACTGCATTATGTGCCTCTACTGCTACCTTGAAATTATCTGATGTTGAGAGTGCTCTTCTGCAAGAAGAGGTTAACCGTAAGAATTTGGATGCCTCTCGTGTCTCATGCTATGACAGTTAGAGGCAGGAATGATGGATATGGAAAGCATGGCAGTGGTAGTGGCCGTGGACAGGATTCTCAGAAATCTCGGTCCAAGTCTTGTGGGAAGTCACAAAGCAAATCCCATGGCAGGAATGCAAATGTTACTTATCACCATTGTGGGAAAAAGGGCCATATCAGGCCACAATGCCATGAATTGCGCAATGAAAGGCGCAAAGATAAGGGAAAAGACAAAGTGCAGGATAAGTCTTCTGATCATAGCATAGTACCTACAAAGTCCAATGTTAAAATTGAAGAGATCAATGTTATGCAGCCTGAGAATGTTGATGATGATGATTACATCCTAGCAGCTTCTTCTAGTGCTTCGTAGATGACAGAGATACACTCTATGTATGCACAATGTTGGCTCTTGGACTCATGTGCATCCTTTCATGTGACACCTTGTCGAGAGTGGTTTCATTCATACCGTACTATTTCGGGTTCTGTGTGCTTGGGTGATGACAGTTCTCTTGATATTGTGGGTTTTGGCAGCTGTTTTGTTTTGCAGGACATACGTCATGTACCTGCTTTGACACGAAGTCTCATGTCAGCTGGAAAACTTGATGACGCAGGATATCATGTATGTTTTGGAGACTCTGCATGGAAGATCACTTGTGGCAGACTTGTGATTGTGAGAGGTGCCAAGGCTGGCAGCCTCTACCCCTTGATTGTATCAGCTTCTTCCCTTGATCATGTTTTGTCTATGGGTTCTATCCCACATGTATCTCTTTGGCATGCTCGTTTGGGCCATATGTCTTTGAAGGGAATGAAAATGCTTTCTGGTTTGCAGTACTTACCGCCCCTTGATTATGCATGTTTTGATTCATGTGAGCATTGTCTTTATGGCAGGCAGACTAGGTCTATGCATAAGAATTCTAGTAGGCCACGCATGTGTGAGCCCTTGGCATTGGTACATTCGGATGTCTATGGGCCCATGCCTTGTTAGTCTATGGGTGGTGCAAAGTATTTTGTTACATTCATAGATGATTTTTCACAGAAATTTTGGGCTTATCCCATTAAGCTGAAATCCGATGTCTTGGCTGTGTTTCAGAGATGGCTTGCATTGGTTGAGAACTAGTCTGGGTATAGGCTAAAATGCCTAAGGATAGATAATGGGGGTGAGTATTTCTCACGTGCTTTTGAGCAGTTATGTGATGAGAGGGGTATTAAGCATCAGTTGACCACCCCCTACACCCCCCTAGAATGGTTTGGCTGAGTGGATGAATAGAACCATCCAGGAGAGTGTACGCAGTATGCTTAGCCATGCAGGCCTACCACAGAGCTTTTAGGCTGAGGCAGTTAGTACAACTGTGCATGTAATAAACAGATCACCCTCTAGTGGTTTGGATTTCCAGGTTGCAGAGGAGGTATGGATTGGAAAACCTCCCTCTTATGCGCATCTCTGTGTCTTTGGATGTGAGGCATTTTTCCATGTGTCGAGGGACAAGAGAAGTAAGTTGGATCCCAAGAGTGTCAAATGCATTTTCCTTGATTATGGGGATGCAGGCGAGATGGGTTATCGTCTCTGGGATCCGCAGGCGTGGAAAGTCATTCGCAGTCATGATGTAGTCTTCCATAAAGACAAACAATGCATAGGCAGCCTGAGAGAGTTGTTGAGATCCGTAGGGTCATATTTCAGGAGGAGCCGAGAGCTCTCACACAGCCAGTTGGACAGCCTACAACTGCAGATGCTCATGGTCAAGGTGTTGGACAGGCAGTTGGGTAGGCATCAGAGCCTGCCGTGAGACGGTCTACTAGAGACAGACGTCCACCTGATAGATTTCAGCCCTCAATGCATTATGTCTTAGTTACAGATGCAGGAGAGCCTTTCACCTATGATGAGGCTATGCGCAGGGGTGACAATCACTCTTGGGAGAGGGCTATGCAGTCTGAGATAGACTCCCTGCATAAGAATAACACTTGGGATTTGGTTTCCTTGCCTACGAGCAAGAAGGCTTTGCCATGCAAGTGGGTGTACAAGCTAAAAAGTATCCCTGGACACCCCAAGCTGGCATACAAGGCTAGATTGGTAGCAAAGGGTTCTAAGCAAGAGCATGGTGTGGACTTTGACGAGGTCTTTTCTCCTATGGTTAAGATGACCACCTTGCACTTAGTCTTGGCTTTGTTTGCTCAACTTGACTTGGATTTATACCAGATGGATGTCAAGATGGCTTTCTTACATGGGGACTTGCATGATGAGATTTATATGGAGCAACCTAAGGGCTTTGCAGAACCTGGCAGGCAGCACCTCGCGTGCAAATTGAAGAAAAGTCTTTATGGCTTGAAACAAGCACCTAGGGAGTGGTATCATAAGTTTGATGCCTTTATGCAGTCACAGGGCTACAGCCAGAGTGCTATGGATCCATGTCTTTACACGAAGAAAGCCCGTGATGGTTCTTTATTGATTTTGGTACTCTATGTGGATGATATGCTGATAGTAGGGAAAGCTCATGATGAGCTAGATGCTCTTAAGGCTCAGCTCAAGAAGAGCTTTGAGATGAAAGATCTGGGATAGGCTACTCACATACTTGGTATGTGCATTAGACGCAACAGGCATCAGGGACTCCTCTACTTATCAAAGAGGGAGTACATTCATAAAGTCCTTTAGCGCTTCCGCATGTAGGACGTAAAGCCTATTGGTTGTCCATTGCCTTCTTATGTGAAGGCATCACAGGTTGATTGTCCATAGATAGATGAGCAGAGGCCCGAGATGGCCAAGATTCCCTATGCGTCCACAGTGGACAGTCTTATGTATGCCATGATATCCAGATATTGCCTTTGCAGTTGGTGTTGTGGCACGCTATATGGCTACACTTGGAAAGAAGCATTGGGATGCCGTGAAGGGTATCATGAGGTACCTAAAGGACACCGCGGATATGTGCATATGCTATGGCAGCCAGGATACAGGAGTTGTGGGGTACACTGACTTTGATTATGCAGGACATGCAGAGAGTAGGAAGTCCACTTCCGGCTATGTATTCACCTATGCTAGAGGTGCTGTTTCTTGGATGTCCAGGGTGCAGAAATGCACGGCGCTTTCTACTACAGAGGCCGAGTATGTTGCAGCCACTGAGGCTTGCAAGGAGGCCATTTGATTGGGTCGTTTAGTTACTGACCTTGGTATTGATGCTATCCCTACACTGCATTCGGATTCTATGAGTGCTATTCAGTTAGCCAAGAATCTGGTCTTCCATGCGAGGACGAAACACATTGAGGTGAGGTATCACTTTATACGTGGGGTTGTTGAGGACAAGTCTGTTGACCTTGTCAAGATCTTGACTGACCAGAATCCTGCAGATATGCTCAGGAAAGCCTCTCTACAAAGCGCTTTGCCTTCCTCAAGAGGTTGATGGGTGTGGGATGAGATGAAGTCTTTCCTCATCATGTTGTACATGTGTACATGTTGTACTGTCTTTTTTCTTTTTCTTTTCACTCCTCACTGGGGCAGATTCACCTTTAAGTGGGAGGTTGTTGAGGGTAAAGGCACCTCTGCCTAGCCGCCCATGTATTACTACACTGACAATCACCGCCACTGCACACTGCATGTGGCAGGCACTCGTCACCGTCACTTTATTCTTTATTGTTTTAGTGACAGTTTGAATAAAGGAAGGCCCGGTCACACATTGTGACTGTTGGAGTTCCCATTTCTAGTCTGTCCCTTTCTTGCTCTTGCTCTCCCGCCATAGCTCTCGAGTCCAGCCTTTCGTCCATCGCTCCCTTTCAATAGGGAATAATTTTGCGGGGAAAAGGAAAATGAAGAATGTGTGTGGACACCCTCTAAGGAGGGGAAAAAAAAGAAGAACCATCTAGAAGATTCTGTCTCTCTCCCTCTCTCTCTCTATGTCAGCGTGCCAAGGCGTCATCTCTCCTTTGATGGGGGGGCGAGGGGGGGAATAGATAGTGGTTTTATAGGTGGGGGGAGGTGGTGTTTACCCCATCCACCACCTGTTTGTTAGCATGGCGGCAGGGATTCTGAACCTCTTAGTTGGCTGTGAACTCAGCATGCGCCAAGGGGGGGTGGTAGGCCACGTGGCCTCCCCTTCACAACATCACTGTCATCTTTGTCTTCACTTCTTCTTCCCATCATCTTCCACTTCTTCCCCTCCCCGCCACTTTTTTGGCGTCGAAAAGGGTGGGAAGTAAAAACAAAATTGCATTAATTTTAAGATCCTAGGGGGTGTTCCTATGCGAAGGGGGGGGAATATTACATCCTCTCCCCCTTAGAGAACTCGAGATGTCCTCATCTCGAAAGGAACTGAGGGTTTCATTTTGGAACCTATGGGGTAGGACGCATCACGCATTGGTTGTGACACTTGACCACTCATGAGCATGCGGTCTTTTGAAAAAACAACTTATTGTATTCCATATATCCGAGTCTTAATTACAATAGAAAATTTTATTGTAGTTACATCTCATGAATATCCTCTAGGTTTTTCCTAAGTATCTGATAATTTCCTAGTAGATTCTGGATCACTCAAGCTTGTACAACTTCATTTCTTATAAGTTCAAGTTCTCTTTGAGTCTTGTTGGGACAATTGACATGGTTATGTCCAATGTTGTGGCACTAGGAGCATCAGTGTTTAGGGTGCTTTGGACATTCCCTTTTAGTTGGTGTGACATATCATATTTCTCATTTATATAGCAAAAAACCCAATTTTACCCTTAAAACGCATGTTTTTCATGCATTTTAACACTAATTCCGGCCATGTATCCTTATATTTTCTGACTTTTAGAGCATAAACTGATCAAACTCATGGCAAACAATGTTATAAAACACACACGAAGTATTTGTTGGAAGAAGGACTTCATCAATTTTTATATCCGCAAAGAAAAAAGATTGCAAAAAGCCATATTTTTTATTAAAGAAAGCAAGCCTTGTAAACCCAAATTTGAGCTACGCTCATCCCTCTAACAAGATTTCGAGTGTGTGAGGTTGTTTGAAATTTTGCAGGATGTCCGATCAAAATATGGAAGATTTTATGGTTGAAGGTGATTTACTGGAAACAAGGTGGAGAAAAAATTGGACCTAATTATGATGTAGCTTCAAGAGGAACGAAGAGCATGACAAACTTTGCAAGCTCAATTGGCTACTCTTCAACAATCTATTGTCGATCAAGATGGACCGCAACCCGAAGATGTTATATGACAGACGATCGATGCAACACTCAAAGCACAATCTATCAGGAAAGAAGCAAAGATAAGTAAAAGAAAGTTCAAATTTCGTACTTTTAATGAGCTATGTGACGGAAAAACTGTTCTCGCTTTTATCAATCAGTTTGATGATTATTTCCATGAAGAACAGTATGCCAAAAAAGATAAACTCAAGTGTGTCACTAACCATTTAGTAGACAGAGCATCGTTATGGTGGACTGTTGTTCACAAGAGTATTGATTGTCCTACTACTTGGCAGGATTTTTAAAAGAAAATTTTGCAGAATTTTCTTCCACCTCAATTCCATGAAAAAGCAATCAAACAGTGGGATCTTCTACAACAAAGAGATCATGAGCCTATTTCGCAATACATTGAGCGTTTTTGAAACGCCTTATTGCAACTTCGAACGCTTGAAGATGTACCTAAGGCGATCCACAAGCGCAAGTTTATGTATAGTCTCCTTGTTCACTTCTATGCAGAGGTGAACATGTTCAAGCCAACAACTCTAGAGGATGTGATTTCTTTAGCCCATGATGTTGAAGACAAAATTCGAGGACGAGAGAAGCGACCACAACAATTCCCAACTAATGGTAACTTCGGTACAAAGCAATTCAATTCTAACTTTTCAAGATTCAATCAAAACCGCTTTGTTCCATCTTCTTTTCGTAAATCCTAGACACGATCCCCTGCTTTACCATCAAACACAAATTCAAATCCTAAGCCATCTTTCCAACCAAATCCCAACATACCTAAACTCTCAGCCTTTACCAATAATGTTTCCAAACCAAGCCTATAGTTTGCTACAAGTGCCACCAACTTGGACATCTAGCAGTGAATTGTCAATCCAAAAAGCCAACTGTTCACATCAACTACTTGGGAGCAACGGAAGATGAAGACTATGAAGAAACGCTAGACTTTACAAGAGAGGATGATGATATTGGTACTACTTCAAATACTTTACCAGGTATGCAAAATCCTCATTCATTATTAACGATGAAATGTCTTGTACATGGTAAAGAAAAGATTATTTTGCATGATGATGGGAGCACACATGATTTTATTTCTGCAAAATTGGTCAAATAATTGAATTTACATACTCTTCCAACTCATTATCACACAAAAGTTGCATTCTTAGGCACTAGATACAATGGTACACAAGAAGTTTATGATTTAGAAATTAAAATTGACGATTATGTTGAGTGTAAAAATTTATTGGTTGTGCCTTTGCAATCTAGTGACATTATTTTAAAAATGCCTTGGCATCATAAATATAATCGTAATATAGATTATTCCACACATTCAATGAAAATTCATTCTAACAGAAAACAAATCACATTACATGGTACGCACACTTTAGATAATTTTCCATTACTTAGTCACACATAGGCTAAACGTGCATTAAGAAAAGTTAGCAAATCATAATTAGTATGGGTGAATGAAATTGAAGCTAAGGAAAATCAGATGCATCCTAGGCATGCACAATTTCTTTCACAATTTAAAGATTGTTTTGTTGTGATTTACCATCTGGTTTACCACCTACACGTCTTGAAGATCATAAAATAGAATTTATTCCTAGTTCACAAGCACCATGTAAAGCACCTTATAGACACAATCAAATTGAACATAAAGAAATCCAAGCACAAGTTGAAGAATTGTTAACCCGAGGACTCATTAGGCCCAGTAGTTCTCCTTTTAATGCACATGTCTTGTTATTCAGGAAGAAAAATAATACATATAGGATGTGCATTAACTTTTGTGCCCTAAACAATATCACTGTCAAGAATAGATATTTGATCCCTAGGGTAGACTACCGCATGGATAAAGTACAAGGAGCCACAATGTTTAGCAAGATAGATCTCAAATCTGGATATCATCAAGTACGATTGGATACACCTAATATTTTCAAAACTGCATTTAGAACTCAATTTGGTCATTAATAATTCCTTGTTATGACTTTTAGTTTAACTAATGTACTAGCCACATTCAGTTGTATGATGAATCGAATATTTTTAAAGCATAAGCATTGTGTAATTGTTTTCTTTTCGGTTTTTAGTAAGAATGAGAACGGGCATTATGAACATTTATATTTGGTTTTCAAATTATTGAAAGAGAATCAATTATATGCTAACCTTGAAAAGAGTGAATTTTTCCAAACCCAAATTGAATACTTAGAGGACACATTGTTTCATCTGATCGTATTAAAGTTGATCCTAAAAATATAGAAGCAATTTTGAATTGGTCAATACCTAAAAAAGTGCATGAATTACGTTCTTTCTTAGGTATTGCTAGCTTTTACAGAAAATTAGTGAGAAATTTCTCATTGCTTGCATTACCTTTAATGAAATCATTAAAGAAAAGTATTGTATATCATTGGTCTGATAATCAGCAAAAGTCTTTTGATTTACTGAAACATGCTTTAACCCATGCACCTATTTTGCAATTACATGACTTTAATAGACCATTCTTTCTAGTAGTCAGTGATGTTAGTGGATCTGGAATAGGAGCTGTTCTTATGCAAGATTCACATCCCATAGCCTATTCTAGTTGCAAATTTAAACCCTCTGAACTCAAGTATTCTACCTATGATAAGGAATTCTTAGCTGTAGTACAAGCCTTACACCAATGGAAACACTATTTAATGGGATCTGAATTCATGATTAAAACTAACCAACAAAGTATCAAATATCTCCTTAGTCAACCACAAATCTTTGATCGTCATATCAAATGGGATGCTTTAATTCAAAGTTTTCATCCACTTATCCAATATCAACTTGGAAAAGAGAATGTTGTTGCCAATGCCTTAAGTAGAAGACCAAGTATCCATAATATCTCCCTTATATCTTTTGATTCCCTTATCCCTATGAAAGATACCTATGACCAAGACTCCAATAGATTCATTATCTTATTCTAAAGGATTTATGTTTTATGAGAAAAGGTTGTGTGTAACCATTACATTTAGATCATTTGTGTTGCACGAAATTCATTGTCCCCCATATTAAGGCCAGAGAGGTATTATTTCTACTTTATGTACATTGGTTGAAGATTTTTACTGGCCACCACAGATGGAATCTGATATTTTTAACTTTGTATCCGAGTGTTTAATTTGTCAATGAGTCAAGCGACACCATGGTAAGAAATATGGTTTATTAATGCCTTTGCCGATTCCTGAACAACCATGGGAACATATTTCAATGGATTTTATAACCGGTTTGCCTAACATCCATGCTAATCATGATATGATTTGGACTATTGTAGATTGATTTAGCAAACAAGCATATTTCCTTCAATATTAAAAAAAATTAACAACATCTCAAGCTACACAATTGTTTTTTAAGACTGTTTTCACTAACCATGGTTTGCCAAAAGTTATAATTTCTGATTGTGATTCTAGATTTTGCAATAATTTTTGGACTACTTTGTTTCCTAATTTAGGTACAAATATTGATTTCTCATTTGCATTTCATCTTGAAATAAATGGGCAAACAGAAGCTACTAATAGTACAATATTAGATCTTTTGCGTGCATACACAATTTCAAAACCACAAACATAGGATACACATTTGCATTTACTTCAATTTGCATACAATGATACACTGCACACAGCTACACAGAAAGCACCTTTTGAAATCATTTATGGACATAGATTGCCTACACCTGTTACATCATTATCAAACAAAGTTAAAGCTGCTGATGATATTGGTAATATGGATGCTATTATTTTTATGAAGTCAAAGACATGATTGCAAAGTCCCAACAATTGTATACTAAACAAGCTAACAAGAAAAGAAAAGTTATGAGTTTCAAAATTGATGATTATGTTTGGTTACACATTGAAGAGAGAATATTACAAAGTATTGAGAAACATCTTGTTGTTAAGTTAGCCCCTAGATTTTATGGACCTTCAAGATCATTCACAAAATCAATGACAATGCATTTAAATTAGAACTACCTCAACACTGGAAAATCCACAATACTTTTCATATCACTTTGTTACAACCTTTCAGATGACAATTACATGTTCATCTTGTCTACGAAAACCCTCCTTTGTTAGCACAAAGAGGTGTATGCTCAAGGAGTGCAAAGCCTAAATCAGCCCAAGTACATCTATGAGAACCACTGCATATCAACCATGCAACATCCAAGTAAAGAGCCCAATCTCAAGGAGTGCAAAGCCTAAATCAGCCCAAGTACATCTATGATGACCACTTCATACCAACCATGCAACATCCAAGTGAAGAGCCCAATCTCAAGTATTCGAATGCTCAAGTAGCATAAAACACCTACTCAATGTCTGTCAAGTGTATCAAGATGCTCCCATTGGCACAAAGGCCATAAATATCAAGCAAAGAAGCTCAACAAGGGCATATGATAGCATCAGTGCCAGAAGATCCAAGATCAAGCATCAATAAGACCTCATGAGCATATAGGCCATGTAGCATCCGTACATAGCATCCATAGACATCAAGTACATCCAAACTATAACTCTGGCAAGCCGAGAAATAGCCAAAGTAAGCTCCATACAATCAAATGTCAAGCCAAAAAAAGGCTAGCATCCAACTCCAACCAATGTAACGAGCATGTAGTAGTGGCATAGGCCCAAGCATGTCCGGTCAGACATAAGCAAAGTACATGCCATAAGTACATCAGAGATGAAGATCCCAATGCTATACGAAGTGAGCTCAAGCTAAACCAATGATTTGAGAGAAAATCCAAGCCCAAGAGTCATTACATCAATGTATACATCCAAGACATAGCCCGAATGCAATAGGCACATCCAAACATAAGCAAAATATCTTCAGCCCTAAATATTCCAACAGAAAATAAGCATCCAAAACTGAGCAAACAGTGGCTCAATCCAAGCTCAAATCTATAGACAAACCATAGGCATACTTTTCCATATGTATAGGCACCAACCATGCATAATCGGGCATCAAATGACTATGCAGCATGAGCATAAAGTGTAATGATAGAGAGCTGCCCTATTTTGAATTGCCTATGGACTATGTAAAATAGTCAATGATTGAGTAAATTCAGGCCCAAAAGCATTCCATACCATAGGCATACATTCCCCTAGCATTCAGGGCGCATTAACCAAGCAACCAATGTCAATGCCAGCCAAGCATAAACATAAAGTGTTGATGTAACACTATTTGTGGCTGCCTATGGACTATGGAAAACAATCCTAGACTGAGGTAAATCAGTCCACAAATCAATGCCAATCATAACCACCAATGTCGAGCATCAAGGGGGTGTTCGCAAGTGCCAAATGAAGTGTTTTCAAGCTACCAATGAGTGCCAAGGGAGGGCTAAAATAAAAAATGAATTTTTCATAGGTCTTCAAGCTGGTAAGGTAAAGGCAAGGTTGGAGGAGTATTCAAGGACCCCCAGGAGCTCCCTCTTGAAGGGCATAGTCACTGGTAGAGAGTAGGCATCACAAGAAGCAAGAGGACATGGCTGCCCTACTTCACAAAACATGTGGACTGAAGTAAAATAACAAAAGAGAGCTTCAATACCTCTAAAGTAATGCCCTGAGGGTGCCCAAATGGGCCTCGGCAAGCCGGGGAGTGACAGGAGCTTAGGAGAGTCGACTATGGCTATCGGCAAGGAAACCCAATGAGTATAGGTAATCGATAGGAAGATGAAGGAGTTATGAACCAAGTCGGAATGCTTGAGCAACCATGCTCTAATACCAGTTGAAAGAAGAGTAGCACTAAAAGAATAAAGAATAAAGTGATGGTGATGGGCATCTGCCACCTGCATTGTGCAATGGCAGGTAATGTCAGTGTATAATACATGGGCGGCTAGGCAGAGGTGTCTTTACCCCCAACATTGAATTCTGCTAGGTTTCTAATGGTCAAGTCATTCTACAACCTTCTAGCGTCAATCTACTTTGCGCAGAGCATCTAAACCAAGGTGGACTCATATCGCACATGGTTCAAAGAGAATGGAAAACGAGAGGGATGCATTGCTCGACCTCTCTACCCGTAGAGTAAAGTCCCATTCCGGTCTCCTAAAATGATATGAGCTAGGGTTCTACCTTACATTATCTAAGGTCAAGACGTCATCACAATTTGAATGTTGAGAAGCCTCCCAATTCTCTGGGACCACCCTCTACCGTAGGACGCCCGTCGGGGGTTTCGCCCACCTGCTTTCCTTGATAGCTTTAATTTCCTACTTACCTAAGGGCACATTAGTGGTAACACATATAAGCAGCTTCCTTTATTAACCTGTTAGTCACATGTTCCTTTATGTAATTTTATGCATTGACACAAAAATAGTTCAAAAGAATTCCTTGAAAATAAACTTTATATAAAACTCATATACAAATCTCGTCCTTAGGATGATTCCTGCAATCCGTAATGATACGTCTTATTTTCCTCCAAGTTTTCACCCTTGCACTAGTAAGAGGGCCTCGAGATTCCTTTTCGAGTCACGTAGACCATTTGAGTAGGACGAACCAGAGGCAAGGGATTTACATCCAGACCCCCCCTAGCACTCGAGCATCCTACTACAAATAAACGTTTCTACAAAGAGACCTCTCACGATGGGTTCAGTCCACATTCCTGACGTGGCTATCAAAAACCCCCTTGGATAGGGTTGGCGGATAGTTGGGGGTGCTCAACATGCCTTTCCCATGTGTTTCAACCTTAATCCAATTTGAAAGATTTTCTTCTTATCAATTCCTTTGTTAGATGACTCATTTTTCAAAAATGTATTCCTAAGTACAAACACAAGCAGAAGTGCACAATATGTACTAGACAATTCTTTGTTCTCTCTACCAAAGGAAGGGAGTTGCATCTTGTAGGCATTTGGTCTTAGACACTTTAGCACCTTATATAATGCACAATACCTAGGATTTTGCTTCTTAAATTTCCCCAAAAATAAGGAACTTTTCTTTGGATGAACTCGTAGGAGAACCATGTCACCTTCTTTGAAAATGCATTCTTGCCTTCATTGATCGACATATGCCTTCTGTTGATCCTTGGAAGCTTGAATATCTTGCCTTATAGTCAATTGAGGTGCACAAGGTAAACTTTCAAGAGAAACTCTTATTACAACTGGTGGTCTCTTATATGAAAACACCTAACCGGACACATTGGGATGCCATGCCCGTCTCCTCATAGGGAGATTATACATATATCGGCAATAAATGCCATGTATTACACACACAAGGGCACCCCACCAGGGCTGATTTTCGTGGCCCTACCGCAGCTCTCCTACATCTTGGGGATTGGCCCCTCGATACGCTGCTTCCACACATAAACACATTCGAAACAAACTCCCCTCTTGGTAAAAATATATTTAACATTCCAGGAATGCACTTATCCCCACTTATCCATCCCCTTTAACCCACCGTCTAGACCTACAGCTGGGTTGCTCACTCTCTCTACATGGGTCAAGTCCTAAAGAAACCAAGTGCTATGCATCCAGGAGCTTGTAATTGATACCTTTTAACGATGATTAATGCAAGTATATGTGGGTCATCAAGGTCTTCATATTCATCTTAACTTAATACCCATGTGTCAGGGTCTCTAATCTCTTCATTTGCACCTCTATTGGTGTAAGAAGATCACGTGCTCCATGGACTTCCCTTTCTACCAACTCATAGAGTGGTCTAGGGAGCCCTATGGCTTTCATCATATCATGTCAATCCTTTCTCAAAGGCTCTTCCATACCTTCCCTATTCAAAGGCCATTCCACAATGGATTTATATAGGTGCTTTTTCCCTTCATCTAAAATAGATATATCAACATTATTTAAAGCTTGCGGATCAAGTCTTTTGAGCAACGGCTTCCCCTTAACAACTAATGTTTCCAACATCCTTGTGAGATCTAATATTTTACCATGGTGACCCACCACATAGGACATTTCAGTTACAAGAAAATTCCACTGTATATCCTTACTATCCCATGGTGTTATGGCATTAGCATGATCATTGGTTGATGCCAGGTCTGCCATGTGTTCCAACGTGCTTGTTGCATATCCTCTAGGTTGATGAATGGTCTTTGTAATATATCAAATATTTATTTTGATTTTTTCTCCCTCTCGTGCGGCGGCGTGTCGTGCTGGAAGGGGATAGAGGAGCCAGCAAGCTCCTCGATGGAGCTTGCTTGGCTCCACGGGCATGCAAATGGACACGTTGAGGGGGGAGGATTCCCTCCCCTCCCCTATATAAATGAGGGGGGAGGTCGTGAGGGAGGGACCGGAGGGAAAGAAGAAGGCTGTGACGGTGACTGTGGGAGGTCCATTGTGTGGAGGAAGGGAGAGAACGAACGGTGCTGCTGCGCCGTGTGGAGGGAAGGAGAAGGGAGCTGCGTCGCAACATCTACCACCGAGTCCAAACGCCGCCTGCTATCGTGAGGGTTGGCCGCCATCATCAAGCTCCAGAATCGCCACGTGTTGTAGCCCATAAGCCTTAGAAGCTTCTTAGAAGCTTCTAAAGGGGGCTCTTTAAGCCCCCTTTCACCCCCTCATATCCCTTTTACCCTTTCACCCCCCCCCCCCCCCTCATATCCCTTTTAACACACCCCCCCTAAGCCCTTTTTATTCCCCCGTGTCCCCATTATTTCTTTCTTCCCCCCCCCCCCCCTCTCACCCCCCGGTTTTGAAGTTCTAAAGCTTCTAAGAGGCCCTAAGCCCCCTTTCCCTTGGAACCACACCCCCCCCCCCCCCCGGGTTTTTTTTACCCTTAACTCCTTCCCGTAGAGCCACTAAACCCCAACCCGTGTTTAAGCCACCATAGCCCCTCTCCCCTTGGCCTCAAAAACCATTAAGCCCCTCCGTGGTTTTAATAAGCCTTCCTCTTGAAGGGTTTTATAACCTATTTTTCCACCCTCCCCGGGATTTAAAAATCCTCCCCGTGGTCTTTCCCCATGAAATGCCTTAGGGTCCTATAAGCCCTTTCATATTGCAAGCCTCTTAATCCTCCCTTGTGGGCTTCCACAAGCCTTCTCCAAGTGGGTTTATACCCCCACCCGAGATTTAAGCACCCATTTCCCTCGCAAGTTCCATGGCCTTTTCTTTTAGGCTTTATAAACCTTTCCCTCTCCGAAGAAGTTAAGACCTTAAAGGTCTTATTACACCTTCCTCGTGGTTAATCCCATAACGGCTCCTCACTTCGAAAGAAAGAAGAAGAGTATTGAAGCGGCGGTGGAATTCCGAAAAGGAGTGTAAAGCTGCCTTCACGTTCGAAGGATTACAACTGCGATGCCGCCTAAGAAAGTCCAAGGAGTAGCTGCGGGAGGGCCATCTCCCAATATCCATGTGGATATCTCACCCCAAAACCAGGTTTTTCCTTCTTGGTTTTATATCGATTTTAATTCAATCATGCAAGATGAATTGTTAGGGACAAGATATATTTTGTCCTAGTTATTTACGATGAAGGAATTTAGTTTAGTTGATCGTGCAAAATGGATAAAGTATAAACATAGTTTTCCTTCAAATAGCCTTATGCACTGAAATGAATTATGAGTAAGATTATTTACCCACTAAAGTAGAATATTTCAGTTAAATCTTGAAGGAATAAAAACTACATCTTGCTCCATTAACCCCTATTCTTTTTACAATGAATCATCATAGAAGGGGAAATTCATGAAAGGTTTCTTACGTTGTTTAAACTCTAGAAAGTTATCATTGCTAACTGCATATCTTAGCAAGGAAAATATTGTTTATTTGGCATGAGTTCTATTCGCAAGAAAAAAGGGAAGTTTAATTGAATCTACCTAACCTCAAAGCAATAAAGTTTAGGACTGAAAAATCAATTGTCACATAGATAACAAATCGTGGCGAGGTGATCTCGATATTACCTTCTAAAAGTTAACCGAATTAATATAAACTTAGAAATACCTATGCTGCGAAATATGCATTGGGAATGATTTAAAAATCCAAGAAACGTTTATACCTTAAATACTTGCCTACCTTCCCTGATTGTAGGGTCAATAAATCGTAAACGTAAAAGAACTAGGGTTTGTCCCTGAGGTTCTTAAAAAGGGATCCTAGGTCTAACAAACGTCAGCTTAAAGAAACTAAAATGGATTGTTTCATCGTATATTACGATGCAGGACTTGCGCAGCAAGTACGAGGTCATATGGTCTTGTGATTGATTTACAAGAAGAAAAGTGAAATACCCTCAACAAGGATGGTGGATCCTTACGCAAGTTATCTTGCAAAAGGATGTATTCTTTGATATCCTTCTAAGTAAGGAAGGTTAAAAACCGGAAACTAAAGTATCCAATGAACTTTAGGGTTGACCAAGTTGGGTTAATAGGGTACGCCCTAACCCAGAGTATAAATTTTTTTAACAGACGGTTCATCCATTGTGCTTGTGACAACCATTGAGTTTACCTTCTAAAAGAGTTTTACTTTGATATAAGGGATCTTGCCAAGTTGCAAGATACCCTGGAACGAGTGCTGATGCATTCGAAAGGAAAGAATCATTCCTTAGCAGTTTGCCAACAACAAGATCGGTTAATGGAAATGTTTGTGCTTGCTAGAGATTTTAGAGCACTGTTTGATTTATGAATTAAAAATTAAATGAATATCTATACTTCAGGTTGAAGACCTGAAGGGAGAGGCAGTTTCAGTAACCCCGACTGCCTGCTTGACCCTAACCAAGGGGGTTGTTGACCGCGCCGAGAACGTGGACCGAACCCGCCGCGAGAGGTCTCTCCGTTGAGCTCTACTTGGAGTAGGAGGACGCTTGGGTGCCACGGGGGGCTCTGGCCGTAAATCCCTCACCTTTTGGGTCCTGCACAAGAGGCTGACGTGACTTGGGATTGGATCTCGAGGCCCGCATACTAGTCTACGGGCGAAAGCTTGGAATAGTGATCCCTATGGATTACTGGATAGCCTTCGGGCGGATTATGGACAAGCCTACGGGCGGAACTCCTTGTATTTCAAAGATAAATATGATGATGTATTAACAAAGAACTTGTCTGATATTGTTTTTCTATGTCACGTGATAAGATTACATGAAGGAACCAATGCTTAACGAATTAATTAAAGAAGTTGATTCTTACATGTCCAACTAACGTGTTAGATAATTACCTAACTAAAACAAACCGAGGAAAGTGCGGAGGATGGGCCATGGGTCCGTCCTACGGTTGGGTGGTCCCGATTGGCCGAGAACTTTTCTCAAATCTCGAAGAACAGCGGGATGATCGTCAAAGGACACGAACAATGAAAGGGATGACCTAGAGTTATGTCTTACCCGATTTACGATGTTTTAGGGGAACAGAATGGGACTATGCCTTATAAAAGAGAGGTTGAGCTTTGCATCCCTCTCGTTTCCCATTCTCCTTGAACCAAGTGCAGCGTGAATCCGCTTCGGACCTGGCGTTTTTGCGTAAAGTAGTTCACTTGGGTCCGACACTAGTTGCTGTTAGGTAATGACCAATCAGGAAAACCATAATTCCGGTCGATCCTAAGTGGGAACGGCCAGAATACTTCCGCTACGTGGCAGACGCGGGAAGCCCTAGATCGCAAATCTCGTAACATTCCATGGGAGTGCCGAGCGGAGCTTTTTAGACATCCTTTCCAATGGACTGCTAAGACGTGTCCTTGATGATGCTAGTGGACATGTTACAGTTGGTATCAGAGCCGACCAACAATGGAATTGTTTTTATAAAATCTCAATGAAATGAAGTAAAGAAATTGTTGATGTCCAAACATTTCCTTACCTTCAATGCTGTCTTGCAGAATTACGAAGCGTGGAACGAGTTCTTGGTATTTCGAGTCATGTTTATGACTGCAATGCATTCTCCACTTTATAGACAAAGAATTGGGATGATGAACATCCTGGAGCAAATTTATAACCCATCACCTTTATACATGGAACAAAGATGGACGGGTGCTTCAGGAATCTACTATATAGCCGCCCACCGGTTTGCTTATCTTCAGACCAACCTAAAGAGGATCAAGTGGTTGGAAGACCTGAAAGTCGTGAAGCTGTTCGTTTTTGTGGAAGCTCACGTAAATTCGACTTTACATATTCGAGGTCGAAGGTTTGAGATGAACTCATATGTATATGAGGAAGTAACTAGTGTAATCCCCGCCGACAGGATTAAAGTGTTAGGCCGTCATGAGAAATATGGATTCCAACGGAAAGGATATCCTGAACTTCCAATGACTGACCGATTCCTGAAGATCCATGACCCAAAACCTTACTATTACACAGTTCATGTAGATAAATGCAATACAACGTTGTTCTCCCCAAACTAAATGTAACAATTGGCTTATCATCACATGAAACATTGTATTCGAAAGGGCTATGCCCATGTAAATACAAATAAAGACTACTTTTAATCAATGTCTGGCTGTGCATAAGAGTTGATAAAAAGATTAGTTACATTGTTTACGAGATAGCTGAATTAAAGATAAGCTAACGTTGATTATCATATAATAACGTTAAGAAAACCTTTATTCAGGCACAACCCCAGGTACAGGTTCCTAATTCGCCTCCTACATCAAGTACTACTGTGATCCAGGAGAAGAAGTTCCTTCTCAAGCAGATTAAGCCACCCGAGTTTGACGGGAGAGGCAGATTCGTCCAGGCTGATGCTGAAATTTGGATTGAATCCGTGGAGGATTACTTCGAAGCAACTGGTACTGCACCTGCCAATTAGGCTATGCTCGCCAAGTCAAAGTTCACCGGCAAAGCCAGACTTTGGTGGAAGCAATGGTGCAGGGATCAAGGGATCGTAGAGGGATTCGTTACCTGGGAGAAGCTGAAGAAAGCCGTGCAGGGAAGATACTTACCACCTGCATATCGCACGCAGAAAATGAACGAGTTCTACGAGCTAAAACAGCTAGGACTCAAAACTTGGTCTTATAATAACCCGAACATAGGAGCATTCAGACCCCAAATAAAGAGAGTTCAAGGTCATAATCAGGGACAAAGAAAGAAAGCAAGGACGAACAACGTCAACAACTTTGTTCCTACTCAAAGTAATGGCCGAAACCTCCATTGTTTCCACTGCAACGAACCCGGTCACTTCAAGAGGCAATGTCCCAAGCTTGGTGGAGGACATCACCAAGTGCCTTTCCAAGGAACAGGCCGTGGTCAAGGAGCCGCTACTCGAGGAAGAGGAAGAACCGCTTGCATTGCCAATAGGCAAAGAGAAGAAGAAGAAGAAGAAGAAGAAGATCCGACCATGGAAGCAAAATTCGAAAGAGCGACAGTCCATGCTGCTTTACACAAGAAAGGGCCGAATTGCCAGTTCTCGGTGATTCAGACACCGTCAGACTATCAAGGTAAAGGTTTCAAAACCTTGATTGATTGTGGCAGTAAACATTCCTTTATTTCACCAGCATGTGCAAAAAGATTAGGAATAGTCACAGTAGAAGCACCTACCTTGCTTGTGGAATTGGCAAATGGTCGTGAGGTAACTTGTACCAGGCAAACTGCTAAGGTGGAATTCTTTCTGGGAGGAAAGAAGACTTCGGTTAAATTCAAATTCATGAATCTAGGTATCCATGAGTGTCTACTCGGAATGGATTGGCTTAAGCCCAACGACGCCCACATTCACTGTGGAAAGGGTCAAGTTTCCTTTTGAAACTCTGAAAGGGAATTAGTCACAACTCAAGGTGAGGCAGGAGTGCCAAGAATCCAATTGGCCAAAGTATCTCGGATCATAAAAGGAGTCAGAAAAGGATTACCCATTTACTTGATCAAACTCAACAAATTAGATCAAAAGCAAGAATCTCATGAAGGACCTTCTTGGCTAAAGGAATACGCAGATGTATTCCCTGAAGAGTTGACCAAACTTCCGCCTCAAAGAGAAGTGGATCATGAGATTAGGTTAGTACCTGGAGCTGCGCCAATTGCCAAGAGACCTTATAAAATGTCCATACCAGAAGCAATTGAGCTGAAGGAACAACTCAAGCAACTGTTAGATCAGGGCTACATCCGGCCTAGCAATTCACCCTGGGGAGCTCCAGTACTATTCCAGAAAAAGAAAGATGGGACACTTTGACTATGTATTGATTACCGAGGGTTGAATCAATCAACAGTCAAGAACAAGTATCCTATTCCTAGAATAGATGAGCTTCTTGATCGTCTGCAGGGTGCAAAGATCTTCTCCAAGATTGATCTCAGGTCAGGTTACTATCAGATAAGGATCAAGGAAGAAGATATCCCAAAGACGGCCTTCAATATAGGATATGGGCACTTTGAGTTCCTGGTTATGTCATTCGGGCTTACCAATGCACCTGCCACCTTCAATAGGTTAATGCAGGATATCTTTAGGCCATATCTTGATGATTTCGTGCTTGTCTTCTTCGATGACACTTTAGTCTATTCTAAACAGGAAGAAGATCATGAACCTCAAATTCGGATTGTCCTTGAGACAATGATGTCACATAAGCTATATGCAAAAATAAAGAAGTGTGCATTCTTCAAGCATCAGATTGAATATTTGGGATTCATAGTTTCATCAGAAGGAATATCAGTGGACCCAGCCAAGGTTAGAGATGTGCTTGAATGGCCAACACCAGTATCTGCCAAAGAAATACGTAGCTTTCTTGGATTGACAGGATGGTATAGGGTCTTCATCAAAAACTATGCTTTGATTGCAGCACCTCTGACGGATTTACTAAGGAAGCAGACTTCCATTACATGGTCAACTCCCAAACAGAATAGCTTCGACAAATTGAAGCAAAGTTTGGTATCAGCACCTATTCTAAAACTTCCAGACCTCAATAAGGAGTTCGAGGTAGTAACTAATGCTAGCATTCTTGCCTTGGGATGTGTACTTATGCAGGAAGGTCATCCAATAGCATACTCTTCAAGGAAACTAAAGAACCATGAAAAGAATTATGCTACGCATGATCTGGAATTACTAGCTGTCATCCATGCTCTAAAACTTTGGAGACACTACCTGTTGGGTAACAAGTTTACTCTAGTAACCGACCATAAGAGTCTCAAATGGATCTTTACCCAGAATGAGCTCAGCATGAGGCAACGCCGGTGGATTGAAATGTTGGAGGAATATGACTTTGAAATCAAGTACCGACCATGGAAAGAGAATGTAGTTGCCGATGCACTTAGTCACAAGGCATTCCTAAATTCCCTAATCTTGCAGAATCCATCAACGGCCAGGTCTCTAGCTACAAAAGTATCTATGCCAAACAACCCTATACTTGATTTAGCTAGAGAGGAAGCATGCCATGATTTGGCCTACCAAACAATGCTAAAGGAGATCTCTACCAAGGACCAGAATCAAAAGTTGCAAGCTAAGTATCAGGAATTTTCCATTGATAATGGACTGTCTACTACAGAACAAGGCTGTGTATACCAGCAAGCCAGTCACTTAAGCAGAAGATAATGTGGGAAGCTCATGATTCCCCTTTCGCAAGACATCCTGGCTATGCTAAGACTCTTAATGCAGTTAGCAAGAGCTACCATTGGGAGAGGCTCAAAGGTGACGTTCTCAAATATTTCACTGAGTGTTTGTCTTGCCAACGTATCAAAGCCGAACATGTCATGATGCCAGGGAAACTGCAACCGCTTGACATCCCCCAAATGAAATGGGAATTCATCAATATGGATTTTGTTGTAGGCTTACCCCAAGTCCAGGGAGGATACAACTCCATCATGGTTGTGGTTGACATGCTTACCAAGGTTGCACACCTGATTCCAGTAAAGACAAACTATAAAGCCTCCGACATTGGAAGATTGTTTATCAAGGAGATATTCAAGCTACATGGGTTACCCAGAAGAATCATTAGTGACCGAGATTCTCTCTTCGCATCACACTTCTGGAGAGCTATCTTTGAAGCTATTGGGACTCAACTCTATTTTAGCACCGCCTACCACCCTCAAACGGATGGCCAAACAGAGCGAGTAAATCAAGTCATCGAGGATATGCTTAGGGCATACTGCTGTCGAGAGCCGAAGAGGTGGATTCAATACTTTCCTTTGGTAGAATTTGCCTACAATGCTTCTTACCAGCAAAGCATTCATATGACCCCCTTCCAAGCATTGTATGGTCATGACTGTCAAAGTCCCCTAAATTTTTCCTATCCAACCTTAAGGGTTGAAGCTTCAAGACAGATGTTGGAAGACATGGATGATCAAATAAAGTCAATAAGACAGGACATACAAGTAGCCAAGGATAGACAGAAGGCATACGCGGATTTGAAGCATCAAAAAAGGGTCTTCGAAGAAGGAGACATGGTCTTCATTCGTGTACGCCCTAAAAAGAGTTCTCTATCCTTAGGAGATTGCAAGAAGCTAAGTCCAAGGTATTGTGGGCCATACAAAATCCTCAAATGCCTAGGACCTAATGCTTATAGATTGCAACTCCCTAAGAACCTAAAGGTTCACAATGTATTCCATATCAGCCTATTGAAAAAATATGTACCCAACCCTAACCATGTACTTGATGACCAACAAATTGTAATGCCTAGCCAAGGAGTCCTTGAGCTAAGGCCTGAGAGAATCTTAGATGTTAGGGAGAGACAATTACGATCCAGAACCTTGAGAGAATGCCTCGTCCAGTGGAAAGATTATCCCGAAGAGGATGCCACTTGGATAGAAGAACACACTCTCAACCATCAATATCCCCAGTTTATCTCGAGATGAGGACATCTCGATTCCTCTAATGGGGACAGAATGTAATATATCAAATATTTATTTTGATTTTCTCTCCCTCTCGTGCGGCAACGTGTCATGCTGGAAGGGTGGAACGAGATAGAGGAGCCAGCAAGCTCCTCACTGGAGCTTGCTTGGCTCCACGGGCATGCAAATGGACACGTCGAGGGGGGAGGTCGTGAGGGAGGGACCGGAGGGAAAGAAGAAGGCTGTGATGGCAACTGTGGGAGGTCCATTGTGTGGAGGAAGGGAGAGAACGAACGGTGCTGTTGCGCTGTGTGGAGGGAAGGAGAAGGGAGCTGCGTCCCGACATCTACCGCCGAGTCCAAATGCCGCCTGCTATCGTGAGGGTTGGCCACCATCATCAAGCTCCAGAATATCCACGTGCTGCAGCCCATAAGCCTTAGAGGCTTCTTAGGGGGCTCTTTAAACCCCCTTTCACCCCCTCATATCCCTTTTACCCTTTCACCCCCCCTCACATCCCTTTTACCCTTTCACCCCCCCTCATATCCCTTTTAACACACCCCCCCTAAGCCCTTTTTATTCCCCCGTGTCCCCATTATTTCTTTCTTTTCCCCCCCCTCACCCCCCAGTTTTGAAGCTCTAAAGCTTCTAAGAGGCCCTAAGCCCCCTTTCCCTTGGAACACCACACCCCCCCGGGTTTTTTTTACCCTTAACTCCTTCCCGTAGAGCACCTACACCCCAACCCGTGTTTAAGCCACCATAGCCCCTCTCCCCTTGGCCTAAAAAACCATTAAGCCCCTCCGTGGTTTTAATAAGCCTTCCTCTTGAAGGGTTTTATAACCTATTTTTCCACCCTCCCCGGGATTTAAAAATCCTCCCCGTGGTTTTTCCCCATGAAATGCCTTAGGGTCCTATAAGCCCTTTCATATTGCAAGCCTCTTAATCCTTCCTTGTGGGCTTCCACAAGCCCTCTCCAAGTGGGTTTTTTCCCCACCCAAGATTTAAGCACCCATTTCCCTCGCAAGTTCCACGGCCTTTTCTTTTAGGCTTTATAAACCTTTCCCTCTCCAAAGAAGCTAAGACCTTAAAGGTCTTATTACCCCTTCCTCGTGGTTAATCCCGTAACGGCTCCTCACTTCGAAAGAAAGAAGAAGAGTATTGAAGTGGCGGTGGAATTCTGAAAAGGAGTGTAAAGCTGCCTTCATGTTCAAAGGATTACAACTGCGATGCTGCCTAAGAAAGTCCAAGGAGTAGCTGCGAGAGGGCCATCTCCCGGTATCCATGTGGATATCTCACCCCAAAACCAGGTTTTTCCTTCTTGGTTTTATATCGATTTTAATTCAATCATGCAAGATGAATTGTTAGGGACAAGATATATTTTGTCCTAGTTATTTACGATGAAGGAATTTAGTTTAATTGATGATGCAAAATGGATAAAGTATAAACATAGTTTTCCTTCAAATAGCCTTATGCGCTGAAACGAATTATGAGTAAGATTATTTACCCACTAAAGTAGAATATTTCAGTTAAATCTTGAAGGAATAAAAACTGCATCTTGCTCCATTAACCCCTATTCTTTTTACAACGAATCATCATAGAAGGGGAAATTCATGAAAGGTTTCATATGTTGCTTAAACTCTAGAAAGTTATCATTGCTAGCTACATATCTTAGCAAGGAAAAGATTATTTATTTGGTATGAGTTTTATTCGCAAGAAAAAAGGGAAGTTTAATTGAATCTACCTAACCTCAAAGCAATAAAGTTTAGGACTGAAAAATCAATTGTCACATAGATAACAAATCGTGGCGAGGTGATCTCGATATTACCTTCTAAAAGTTAACCGAATTAATATAAACTTAGAAATATCTATGCTGCAAAATATGCATTGGGAATGATTTAAAAATCCAAGAAACGTTTATACCTTAAATACTTGCCTACCTTCCCTGATTGTAGGGTCAATAAATCGTAAACGTAAAAGAACTAGGGTTTGTTTCTGAGGTTCTTAAAAAGGGATCCTAGGTCTAACAAACGTCAGCTTAAAGAAACTAAAACATATTGTTTCATCGTATATTACGATGCAGGACTTGCATAGCAAGTACGAGGTCATATGGTCTTGTGATTGATTTACAAGAAGAAAAGTGAAATACCCTCAACAAGGATGGCGGATCGCATGCTTAACGGATTAATTAAAGAAGTTGATTCTTACATGTCCAACTAACATGTTAGATAATTACCTAACTAAAACAAACCGAGGAAAGTGTGGAGGATGGGCCATGGGTCCGTCCTACGGTTGGGTGGTCCCGGTTGGCCGAGAACTTTTCTCAAATCTTGAAGAACAACGGGATGATCGTCAAAGGACACGAACAACAAAAGCGATGACCTAGAGTTATGTCTTACCCGATTTACGCTGTTTTAGGGGAACGGAATGGGACTATGCCTTATGGCAGAGAGGTTGAGCTTTGCATCCCTCTCGTTTCCCATTCTCCTTGAACCAAGTGCAGCGTAAATCCGCTTCGGACCTGGCATTTCTGTGTAAAGTAGTTCGCTTGGGTCCGATGCTAGTTGCTGTTAGGTAATGACCAATCAGAAAAACCCTAATTGCGATCGATCCTAAGTAGGAACAGCCAGAATACTTCCGCTACATGGCAGACGCGGGAAGCCCTAGATCGCAAATCCCGTAACATTCCATGGGAGTGTCGGGCGGAGCTTTCTTGACATCCTTTCCGATGGACTGCTAAGATGTGTCCTAGATGATGCTAGTAGACACGTTACAGTCTTGCACAATGTTTCTTGAATAGAGACCACACCAAGGCGAAACCTTGGTCCATGCCATCATGCTAGAGGATGGACTAGCTGCCAACTATGTACTTTCCACATTACATAAATCATTTCTCATAGAGGATTCAATCTCTACGTAATTAACTATGTCTACTAGGAGATTTTGAATAGGGCAAGCCAAGTGTTTGAAACCCTGGACAAACCCCATTTTATAGATTCTTTAGTGCATTCCTAATGGACAGGGTTATAAACTTTAAGTCCCTTTTTGACCAAAGTCTGAAAATTGCCACTTATTAGCAACTCATGGAAAATGCACAACCTATCGGGACCTAAAACGGGCCCAACATTGGCTATGAGCACTAGCCGCGAACCTCTCTATACTCATAGAACCACACCTCCTCGGCCTCGCACCCAAGAGTGTATAAGGGACACATTGCCCTAACCTCTATTGTGAATCTTGTGTTTGTTCTAAATTGTAGTCCAACGATTAAACCCCACACTCCTCAAAGGAAGTCCCTACACATAGATTGGTATTAAACACCTTGTAAGCACAAATAGAAGGAGGCACCCCTCTCCGACTGAATTCCGTGGCCCACTGCAACTCTCCTACACCTCTCCTACACCAAGGGAATTGACCCCTCGATGCCTCGTTAACACAAATAATATGGGCGTTACAAACTCCACTCTTATTTTAGAATGATCCAAGATATAAATATTTCCTCACTTAATAATTTCCCAAGGAACCCAAATGCCTAAACTTACAGATTAGGTATCTCACAACTTAGCATGGGTCATAAGTATAGGTAACCAATTGCAATGCATCCAGGAGTTACCATGTGATATGCACAATGCAACTATGAATGCTATCATGCCCAAACATTTTATGATTTATAAATTAGCGTCGTGAAGTGCAACAAACATTTCTTTCCATGATTTCAGTCTATATGTCATGCTTGATTGCTAAGGGTCAACCCCCTTGAGCATTCTCGTGCTGCTTAACCCCTTTTAAATTTAATTTATAAACATCCTATATGGTATGCACAAACAAATAGATCAAAATTTCATATGTTTTCGGCAACTAATCAGTATCAAAACCCCTCTTTTCCCCTATTGTTTTGGTTGTGCATCGTTGATAGGTGTAAAGAACAATTTCTTCATGTGTTTTTATTGTAAAAAATGATAAAAATAGACTTTAACATGAAGACATAGCTGAACTGAGGCTTATCCCTCATGCTACATCCATGCCATACATTCATGGACATAAATTCAAACTTCATCTTGAACCTCTGACAAGTTCTTGGACCTATTTTCGGCAAGCTTTTTCACCGGAACAATGAATGATGATGGGCTTACTCTCAGTTTATAGTGCACAGCAAACATAGTCCTTGTTGCCATAGCATAAGAAGTAGTGGCAACCACATCCATGTGCATGATATGGCTTGTAAGGACATTTGAAGACTTAGATGCATGTTGCCACTTGGTCTTGTTAAATTTCCACTCTCAGCTCTCCATTCTCACCTTGAAGAAAGATCACGGCATCTCCTGCCCCACAAGCTTCTTCTGACCAACAAAGTAGCTCCACCCAATTGTAAGCAGATGCCTCCTAGGATGGCCTCTGTAAGTATGTCAAAATTTCCACTTCTGGCCATGAGGGTCTATTGCCACTAGCTCTTGGCTGGGTGTTTCCTGAGAAATGTCCAAGGAGGAAGGCATTCTTTGGCATGCTTCCTCAGCACAGAGAAGCTGCCACGGGTGCTATTATTAGAGGTAGTGAGGATCTTGGTTAACTTCCAAACAAGAGCCTTAGGAGGAGGGGGAGGTTCTTCCTTCTCTTGGGTCAAGTTGGGCGGCCTCACAGAGGAGACAGAGCTGAGCAAAGACTTTGTCGGCACTCAGAATCACATTCACAACTCTACATAGGATCTAAGATGACACCTTGTAATACTGAGGCATTTGTTGATCGGTGCTGCTTGCCTGGGTGGATGCTGCAACTTGCTCCAGGATGGCCCTACAGGAAGTACCACACACGTTGGCCTCTCTTCAAAAGAGACACGGGCCCTGTGCACGCTTGCCATAGCTCCTCTGTGTACTCTTCTTCGCCCTGGTTTTGGGGAGCCATAGTCATGTTGACATAGAGGGGGCCCATGAAAGCCATGGAGGGATCGGAGGGGGGAGCAGGGGAATTAGCACGGGGGTGTTGAGATATCGAGCTCCACTCCTGGTATGCCAGGGTGACTGTTGTGCATTTATATCACCGACTTGTTAGCTGTAGATGTGGTTGGTACACCGCCCATGAATAATAGCTAGATGACAGCTATCCTTATCTACTCTAGTTCGTGGCTCAGTTAGTGGCATGCCACCTTAGTTAGTTGAGTTTGGTTTGAGACCCATATATAGGGTTTTTCTATTTCTATGTACTTGAGTTCTTTTTGTCTTACACAACTAAGAAGAGGAAAACTGTTTTCAGCCTCCACCTGTGTGTGTATTCCCCCATTGTGCAAGCAAGAAAGCTACAAGTGAGACTCATTCCTTCTCTCCCACAATCTTGACATGGTATCAGAGCCTTGTTTGTGGTAAGGAGCTCAAGAAAGCAAACCGAGTTCGCAGTGTTCTGGTAAGAGGACCACTGTTGCTTTCATTTTTCTATTTTGGGAGCAAGTCTCTGCAGGGAGCACAGCCGGAAAGTGCAAGAGTGCATTGTCTCAGATTGAGACGCCCTTCGCGGTATAGCAAGAGGGCAGTATATGCTGCGGAAGCGGGCTTTAGCCGTTGGTTGTTTTTTTTATTTGAGGCCATTTCGGGGCCTATTTTGGAGGCGGAAGTTTTCTGCACGCACTCAGGAAAAGGCCCTATTTTATGCTGTGCGATCACTGTTCTACAGGTCGGTGAAAAGTTACTGTAGAAATTGCTTCGTATGCCTATGCGCAGAGACATTGGGAGTTACAAAATCATCCTTGTTGCCTGTTGATGAAAAATCGTCACTAGGAAGTGACTGTGTGGTCAAATACCACTTTCGTCAGTTTTGCAGATTTACCCTTGTGAGGCTGAAGCTATGTTATTTGCAGTGACAGAATTTTTTGCAGTGTTCTGTAATGGCGTCTGATTCTCTTTCACAGATTGTCACTGAAAAGCTTGACAAGAACAACTTCCAAGCATGGAAGTTCAGAATGACGAATTTCCTCATGGGAAAATGATATTGGGAATTCGTTGCAGGAAATGAAGAAGAACCAGTTCTTCCTGATGTTCCCAATCAACAGCAAATGCAAGCATTTAAAGCATGGCATGAGAGAGCAAGGAAAGTTATGTACTGGCTGTCTATCAGCATTTCAGACTCTATGACTGTGCATATTCAAGATGCAAGTACGCCAAAGGAGGCATGGGATACTTTGTCAAAAATGTATAGCACAAATACGCAAGCCAGGAAAATGCAGCTCAAGCAAGAGTTGCACAATGTGCAAAGAGAAAGTATGAGCATCAATGACTACCACATGAAGGTGAAGAAGATTGCAGGTGCACTTGCTTCCATTGGGTCGCCAGTGGAAGATGATGATTTAGTTTCTGTGACCTTGAATGGTCTAGGAAAGGATTATGCACAGTTCCGAACATCCATTTCCGTCCGTGAAAGATTTCCTGATTTTGAGGAGTTGATTGCTCTTCTAATTTCTGAGGAGCAGAGAAATGGTGGTGCATCTTCTTCAGGAGAAACTTCAAAAGAAGCTGTCTTCTACTCAAATGCTGGAAGAGGTAGAGGCAGAGGTAGAGGAGGCCGATCTGGAGGCCATGGTAGAAATCAAAATATGCAGCAAACTCAAGAAAACCAGTCCTATGGAGGAGGACGTGGTAACTCTAGAGGCAGGGGGAGGCAAAGAGATCGTGGTGGATGGCAAAGAGGCCAAAATGCAAACAGCAATGTTGAATGCTACTACTATGGTAAAATGGGTCATATGGCTAAAGACTACTATAAAAAGCAGAATGACATCATGAATGGAAAATTGCAACAAGGAAATTATGCATCTTCTAGTAGACAGGGTGATGACAGAAATGAGCATTTGTTTATGGTGCAGCACATGACCAATTCTGTGACAAGTGCAGAAGAAAGCAACGATATGTAGTATGTTGACTCAGGTGCATCAAACCACATGACAGGTCATGCAGAATGGATGGAGGATGCAAGGAAAATGGAAAAACCAGGATTTGTGGAGACTGGTGATGATACTGCACATCCTATTGTGCAGATTGGAAAAACTCCTTTGTCTATGCAGGATGGGAAAAAGAAATACCTGCCCGATGTATTTCATGTCCCAAATATCACCAAGAATCTGGTTTCTATTGGTCAAATGGTTGAGCAGGGCTTGCAGGTCAAATTTAGTCCTCATGGATGCTTTGTTGAGGATATGAAAAATAAAGGTCGCTTGATAGCAAAAGGAAAGAAGAATGGCAGAATGTTTACGTTGGATGCAGACATGCCTGAATTGAGTACAGCAATGTTTGCACATGGGACCAGTGTAGTTGCAGATATTGATATCTGGCATAAACGCATTGGTCATGTTAATGTACAGCGACTCAAATCAATGCAGGCCCAAAATATTGTTGCAGGATTGCCTAAATTCAAGGTTGCAGAAATGCATAAGGTATGTGAAGCCTGTCAATTTGGAAAACAGGCAAGGAAACCATTTCCTAGACATGTTCAAGAGAGTAAGAAGCCATTGGAATTAATCCACGTTGATGTGTGGACTACTAAAGCTACATCTCTTGGAGGCTATCAATATTTTGTCACTTTTATTTATGACTATAGCAGAAAAGTTTGGGTGTATTTTATGAAAAAGAAAAGTGAAGTTTTTGGGCATTTCAAAACTCTTAAAGCTATGGTTGAAAAAGAAGCAGGCCTGCAAATAAAATGCCTAAGGTCAAATGGAGGGGGAGAGTACCTCTCAAATGAGTTTGCAAGGTTCCTGCAGGAGCATGGCATAAAGCAGTAATATTCATGCAATCATACCCCACAACAAAATGGAATTGCAGAAAGGAAAAACAGGCATATTGGAGAGGTATCTCATGCCATGCTCAATGAAAAAGACTTGCCATATTTTTACTCGGCTGAAGCAGTTGCTACAGCAATCCACATAATGAACAGGACTCCCACTGCAGCAATACATGGGATGACTCCAGAGGAGAGATATACTGGTAGGAAACCAGATATTTCTCATTTGAAGATTTTTGGTTGCATTGCCTATGTTCATGTGCCAGATGAGTTGAGATCCAAGTTGGATCCAAAATCTGAGAAGTGCATCTTTATTGGTTACTCTCTGCAAGCAGAAAGGGTATAGATGCTATAACCCTTCTACTCGTAAGTTTACAGTGAGCAGAGATGTTGTTTTCGATGAGATGAGTAGCTGGTATAAACCAGTAAATGTGATTGATGATGTAGATGCACAAAATGGTAATGCTCCACAGAATTCACAGCAGCAGTCACAAAATATTAGTGGACCTCTCTAGCAGTGGTTCACATTCTTCGCCATGGACAGGCAGATTGAGATCAGGAGAATCTTCTCAAAGCAATGCAGATAGTGGTATGCAGGTATCATGAAAAGGAAAAGAGAAGGTAGATCATCCCATGTTTGATGTGAATGCAGGTCACTCTTATGTGGATGGTGAATCCAGTGGCTCAAAACAGAGCATTGATGATGAGTTGGGTATTCCTTCTATTGTTACACCTGGAGTAAGGAAGACCAAGGATGTTTTGAGACCACCTGGGAGTGAACCTACTTTGCGCAGGTCTACCAGAGCCAGGTATCCTGTGGATAGGCTGAAATATGATGGATTTACAGCCATTTACTATGCCTATATGGTCAAAGTGATACAAGAACCAGAACCCACTTCTTTTGAGCAAGCCATGGGAAAAGAAAAATGGGAGAAAGCCATGGATGAAGAAATGGATGCCTTGGAAGCAAATGCTACATGGGAATTGGTACCTTTGCCTAAAGATAAGCATGCAATTGGTTGTAAGTGGGTTTATAAGGTGAAACACAATGCAGATGGTTCTGTGAATAGATACAAGGCAAGATTAGTAGTCAAGGGGTATGCACAAACATATGGCATTGATTATGAAGAAACATTCAGTCCGGTTGCAAGGATGGCAACCGTAAGAGCAGTTAGTGCTATGGCTGCATCAAAGGGATGGTCTTTACATCAGATGGATGTAAAGAATACTTTCTTGCATGGTGATTTGCAAGAAGAGGTCTATATGGAGCAGCCACCGGGTTATGTGCATGCTGTTCATCCTGAGTTTGTTTGCAGGTTGAAGAAAGCCTTGTATGGCTTGAAGCAAGCACCTAGAGCATGGTCTGACAAGATAGGACAGTATCTTGTCACTATTGGCTTTCAGATTTCCAGGACAGATTTCTCACTTTATGTGAGAAAAACAGAGAAATGTATTATGCTACTTGTCATTTATGTTGATGATTTTATTATGACAGGTGATAGTGATGAAGATATCATTCATGTGAAAATGCTATTGAAGCAGAAGTTTGAGATGAAGGATTTGGGAGAGCTGCGTTATTTCTTGGGCATTGAGGTGATTAGATCACCAAGTAGGATACGGCTCTTGCAGAGACAGTATGGATTGGACATGCTGTCCAAATATGGGATGACAGGCTGTAAGCCTATTTCAGTTCCTTTGGAGCAGAATGTAAAGCTGAGCGCAGATGCAGGTGAGCTTCTCGAAGACCCTACTATATACAGACGCATAGTAGAAATTTTGATTTATATGACTATTACCAAGCCAGATTTGAGCTATGATGTTGGATTGGTAAGTCAGTTTATGCAGGCTCCAAGGAAACTGCATTTGGATGCGGCTAGAGGCATACTCAGGTATGTGAAGTCCACATTGCAGTATGGACTACTTTATGAGACTGGGGTTCAGATACAGTTGCATGGATACACTGATGCTGATTGGGCTGGTAGTATTTCTGGTAGACAATCTACCAGTGGATATGTGTTCTCTTTTGGGAGTGCTGCAGTCACTTGGAGCAGCAAGAAACAACCTACAGTTGCCTTGTCGAGCACAGAGGCTGAGTACAAGGGTGCAGCAATGGCTGCATGTGAGGTAGCTTGGTTGCATAAGCTCCTTTATGATATGCATCAGCCTACAGATGGGCCAGTTGTCATTTATTGTGACAACATGAGTAGTATACACTTGGCAAATAACCCAGTCTATCATGCTAGAACAAAGCACATTGAGATGCATTATCACTATGTGCGGGAGAGGGTTTTACTAGGTCTTATTGATCTAGTTTATGTCAGCACAGAGAATCAGGTAGCTGACATATTTACGAAGGCACTGGATGTAGAGAAGCTGCGCAAGTTTAGAGACCTGGTTGGTGTGCAGGAATTGGGATTGAGCTCGAGGGGGAGTGTTGAGATATCGAGCTCCACTCGTGATATGCCAGGGTGACCGTTGTGCATTTATGTCACCGACTTGTTAGCTGTAAATGCGGTTGGTACACCGCCCATGAATAATAGCTAGATGATAGCTATCCTTATCTACTCTAGTTCGTGGCTCAGTTATTATGCCACCTTAGTTAGTTGAGTTTGGTTTGAGACCCATATATAGGGTTTTTCTATTTCTATGTACTTGAGTTCTTTTTGGCTTACACAACTAAGAAGAGGAAAACTGTTTTCAGCCTCCACCTGTGTGTCTATTCCCCCATTGTGCAAGCAAGAAAGCTACAAGTGAGACTCCTTCCTTCTCTCCCACAATCTTGACAGGGGGTTGGGGTTGGGGAAGATTTTGCGAGAAGGGGGGGGAAGGGAAGGTTTCAAAAGTAAGCCATGGGGGAAAGGGAAGCAAGGGGGAGAGAAGGAGGGGAGCACCCTTCTATTAGTTGAAAAAGTCTTGGTAGATTGCAACACTCTTCCTCATGGCTCAATGTAGTGTTTCCTCTTAGGCTTTTGAATTCTAGAAGATTATAAGATGCTTCTTGTTCTCCTCAAATATGATTTTTGTGATTATGTTAGTTTATCACCCTAAACCAACTATTATCAAAACATGTCATTAAAGTGAAGTGTTTAGAATAATTCTTCCTTGTCCTAAAGATATAAAAATGGTCACTAATTATCTTCAAACCAGTGTTTCAAATATCATGTTGGTGTATGCATAATGCTATATTTAGTGAGCTAATCCACAATTATCTTCAAACCAAAGTATCCTGAATGTCATGTGATGTATGAATCATGCTATATGTGGTGAGATGATTCATCGATTGAGCTCTAAAACTATTGCCATGTGGTGAGATAATCCATAATTATCTTCAAACCAAAGTGTCTCAAATATCATGTGGTGTATGCATCATGCTATTATGGTGAGACCATTCATCTATTAAGATCCATAACAACTGTCATGAAATTCGTAACATTTAGATATCCCAATTACTACCCTACCTCTTTATTTCCATGTTATTTGGCATGTTCACTTGATGATCCATCAAGGCTCTGCTCAACACTAATCATGTTATCATTGGGGCAAGAATGCACAGAGGAAAATGTTGCCAACGTAGATATCCCACACACACGCACACATAAAAATAAATCACGGAGAAGGTGAGATCTCACATTGAAAATGGTGATTAAGGGGGAAACTACTACATGAAATACTTGACATTTGACTTGAGGAATGCTTTCTGATTCATGCTTCTTAGGTGTACTTTTGTTTCACTTCTTTTCATGAAGTCTAGTGCATGTTCTTGGGAGATGATTTTTTAGTCCAGTCATTGATATGATCAATAGCTTGAGTAGGACTTGAGCATCCAGGGGTCTAATATCTTATTGACTTCTTTGTGCAATTGTAGTCCCTTGTTTACTATAGCATTTATTGAGTATCAAGATGGTGCGTTAGGAATATGTATTCTACTTTATAAAGTGTTATTGTGGTTTCACTCATGACCCTCTTGTTATATCTCATCATCTTGAGTCTTGTCCTCTTGGGTCTCATCTTAAGTCTTATCCTCTCGAGCCTCATCCCACTTGTAGCCTATTCCAAGGCAACCCTATTTGGCACCCTGCACATTGTGTTCTAAAATCATCATTTACTCACTCTTGTTTGGTCCTTCACTCTAAGATCAAACTTGTTGTGAGTGTCCATGATTTAGAACCTTTGGATGGTCTTCTTGGAGCATTGAAAGAGAGGATTCTTTTTATATGTTTATATAAGGTTGAAAGAGAGAATTCTTTTTATATGTTTATATAAGGTTGAAAGAGAGGATTCTTTTTATATGTTTATATAAGGTTGAAAGAGAGAATTCTTTTTATATGTTTATATAAGGTTGAAAGAGAGGATTCTTTTTATATGTTTATATAAGGTTGAAAGAGAGGATTCTTTTTATCTATTTTGGAAATGCACGTGCATTAGAAAGGTATGGAAAAACCTGCACAAATGGCACACTACAATTGGTTTCTAGCCTTTGTAAATATCAAACCAGGTTAAAAGGTGGTCAACATTAAGTTATTGATTAATTATAGTTACTTTCATCGGGATTGATACATTACCAAACAATGTTAAGAGGAGTAACAATAAGAATTTTGCAAAAGTTCATTAAAAAGGGTTGAGAAGTAAATCCATACCAAGGGCATGAAATAAATAAAATAGACCCATGGATCCTTCTTAGTTAGAGAGTTTCATCCCAATGGGGGCTAGTTTATGGCCCTTAGGATGCTCTATATCTACATTTAGCATGCATCGTAGTTGATGTGTCTTTTAAAGCATGCTCTTGACTTCTCAAAAGGTTGATGTGCTATCACATGGTCCATTACCTGAGGGACTTTATATTGATATTGGTACAGATTCTTGTATTAAGACATACAAGGTTGCATCCTTGAGGATGATGGGTCATTAGAGTTTATATCGAATGGCTCTCCTAGCCATGATGATGTAGTGAATAAGTTTTAGGCTTAGGGACTTTTTAGGAAATTAGGTCATAGCATTAGGACTAGCTTATCAAATCTTGCTTTATAAAGGGCTCCATGGCATTTGGGATCATTAACTTGGATTAGTTATGTATTTGGATTCTAACCTTCAGTCTTTGGGTTTATGTGAAAGATAACTTGCAGCCCTTGCAAATGGGTGAAATGTGTCTCCTACTAGAGTGGTTAGTTTAAGGGCTCAAGACTTTATCATATATAGTAAGTAAGAATATTAACTTTAATGTGTAACTATTAGTCATTGTGTGATTAAGAATTTTAGCTTTATTGTGTAACCAAGAATCTTAACTTTAGTGCGTAACTATTAGTCATGCAAAATCTTATTAAAAACATGAGATTAGTCATATTCCAATAATCTAGCCATATAAACGTAATACAATGTAAGATTGTACAACCTTTCTACCATAAATATGCATAGAGTTAGTGAAAATAACATAGATTATGGAAGTAAGTTATATTGTGACAATTGTTTAATAAAGCTACTGAAGAACATGTACATTCTAAAAAATTGACATTCATTATGTAAGATATGACAGAATCTTGGAGGACTTATATGAAAAAATAATAAAATATGTAGAAAATAAATTTTTTTTAAATTCACTACAAATGGAAAGTTGATTTTATTTTTAAAGAACACATTGTTGTTAGTTATGTGATCGCTTGAGATTGTTAACATTATTTCTACCATTGTTTAAATCTAATACTTCCAATGTACAAAATGAAGCTTCAAGTTCCATTTTCATGACGATAGCCATGCCACGTCTTGGTTCATATTTAAGCTATGCATATGCCTTTTTGCATGCTAGCTAGATGATCATTTGTACATGTAATTACTCATACAAGAACATTAATCATGTAAACAAGAAAACATTGTAAAACTAGTTTCTAACCAATCACCAATCCATATTCAAATTAACATGGAATTTTTAAAGAATCTACAACTAGCATGGGATTGAGTGACTATTAGTTTAACCCTAAATTTTTTGGTAACCATTTTCAACAAAAAGTAGCCAAGTTTTCAACATAAGATTAGGCTATTTTAATTCTCTATTATGGGCTATAGAGAATAGAATTCCCTAGTTGTGTGGTCCATAATTTCCTACTATGATATATGGGAAACTAGATTCCCTAGTTATGTGACCTATAAATCCCTAGTTCAAGATGTGGGGAATGGAATTCCCTAGTTATATGTGGGGATTTCATATATGCATATCTATGATTCCCTATTGTGAGGTGTGGGAAATGTAATTCCCTAGTTATATGTGGCGAACGCATATGTAGATACCTAGGAAATACTAGAGAATTTCCTAGATTCCAAGGGTTTTCCTATGTAGGAATTGTTCAAAACCTCCTTGTGATACTCCTCCTTCTTCTCTTTTTCCAACTTTATCGTTTTCGGATTCTACTCTCCAATTCTCCTCTCTCTCTCTCTCTCTCTCTCTCTCTCTCTCTCTCTCTCTCTCTCTCTCTCTCTCTCTCTCTCTCTCTCTCTCTCTCTCTCTCTCTCTCTCTTTCTCTCTCTCTCTCTCTCTCTACACACACACAAATTGATAATGGGTACAACTTATGTCTTAGTTAAACCAAATCTTGAATAACTATTGATTCATCAATCAATAATTGCATGATAAACCATTTTGTGTTTTGAATAAGTGGAGTTTGTGATACAAAAGTAGTTGTGCAAGCTACCATGGCATGTATCAGAGTTGGGTCCACTTGTTCCATTGATGAGGATTACATCAAATATGAGCAAAACACTTATGCTCCTTGAGTGTTCTCTCTCTCTCTCTCTCTCTCTCTCTCTCTCTCTCTCTCTCTCTCTCTCTCTCTCTCTCTCTCTCTCTCTCTCTCTCTCTCTCTCTCTCTCTCACAAACACTTCTCCCCTTCATCAACTTTTTGGGGCGACACTTGTCTTGTTTGCATATCGATGTAGGTGCTTGTGTTTTCCTATTGAAGCTACTAAATTAAGAAAGAAATATGTCTTAAATAAATAAAGAGCTTTGCTAATACTTCTTAGGTAATATGTTTGATATCACTTTGGTTATTAATTTAATTATACTACTACAATAGAGATTGAGGTAGAGAATATTAAAATACTTATTAACAACTTATACATTTAATATTAATATGCTAATAACTTTATTATTGATATTACCTCCTTAACATATCTAACACCTAATCTTAACTAATAATACTTCTTAGCTAATATGTTTGATATCAACTATGGTTATTAATCTAATTATACTACTATAATAGAGATTGAGGAAGAGACTATTAAAATACTTATTAACAACTTTTACATTTAATATTAATATGCTAATAACTTTATTATTGATATTAATACCTCCTTAACATATCTAACACCTAATCTTAACTATTAATATAGCATGCCAAATGTGAGACAAAATGAGGGGAAGAAAGAGAGAGAGAGAGAGAGAGAGAGAGAGAGAGAGAGAGAGAGAGAGAGAGAGAGAGAGAGAGAGAGAGAGAGAGAGAGAGAGAGAAAGAGAAGCAAACAGAGATTGATATAACATAATACTACTTATAATAAGATATAAATATATTATTATAATAATCTTAAATAAAGATAATATAAATATTTTAACAAAAATAAATATTAATATTAATACATATACATATAACCATTATACCTCAGAATAACTTGTAACATTTGTCTATATTAATATATAATGAATATATATTGAAATATAATTACCACATTAATATATATATATATATATATAAATATATTATAGTGAATATATTAATATATTTATATTAATTTTAAACATTTTACATTATAGTAATATAATAGGTTAAAATATCTCATATATAATTGTAATCATACCATTAATATATTCAATTAAAATTAGTAATAATAAATATTAAGCACTATGCCTATGCCACCCTATATTTACTACACACATTGTGATCGCACATCTATACACTGCATGCGGTGGCCTGCCTATCACTGTTTCTTCATTCTTTATTCTTGCATTGACTATTGAATAAGGAAAGGCTGGTCACACATTGTGATTGTTGGAGTTCCTATATATGGTGTCTCTCTCTCTTGCTCCCTTGCTCCATCCACCATAGCTATTGCTTATGGTTTTGTGCTTACATTTGGAATCTACCTTTTAGAGATTAGTCTAATCTTTGCCAAATTGAAAGACATAGATGGACACCAATTGGATGACCTAGTTCACTTATAAAATAGCCCACGATGTCATGCAGTCTGATTTCCCACAACTTTAGCCCTCCACCTAGGAATTTCTAACTAGTTTGACTCTTTACTTTCAATATGCTTATAGTTGTTTGAGACTATGACTTCCCATTAAGTAAAGCATCATACTTGTTTGCTATTAAAGATCATGAGAAATTATTTTAATTGCTTCTCTATTTTATCTCATATTATTAAATTTGGGGTTTCTCTCTCACATTCACCTTAAGGGAAGATTCAAGTCTTGAAGGGAGGCTTCAATCTTGCTTATGTTTTGTTATGATGTTTTCAATAGGACTCTCTCTAAAGACATTTTGTCAAGTTTATTTGGGTGGAGTTCACCTACAAGAGGTGATGATATTTCATTGTAGCCACCCAATTAATAATCTCAAAGTGTCATTTTTGAAGAGTTTGTTAAACTATATAATAAATTAAATTATTAAATATTGATAATTCAAGATTATGTATAAGTAACAAAATGATGAAAATTTTCTACTTCTTGTAGGTCTACTTTGTCTAATTTTTTTAAAGAAAAGCATCTTTAAACATAGGTCTTCTTTGTCTAAATTTTTTAAAGCAAAGCATCTTTAAACAATGTTATAATAACAAAACATAAGTAGCATTCGAGCCATATTATGTACAATGAAGTAAAAGAAGCATTCTCAAAATATCCAAGATATGTATTATTTTCTCTCTTTGAAAATTGTATATTTTAGATCATTCAATTTGATTCATTGTTGATGTATAGACCTGTTCCTATGAGCTCTATAGACTTTTGCAAGATTTATCATATTACTATACAAAGTTCAAATCTCTATGGAAGTCTTATTTATATGACTATCATCCTAAAATTTTATGAATTGTAGTATGGAGTGTACAAAGTTCAAGAAGTGCAAGGCCATAGTTTGCAGGGTACTTAAATGCATAGAAGAACACTATTAGCTCTGTTGTAATTTGTTTTTTAAATATCATGTTGAAATACTTGAGCTTTTAATCTTTTAATTTTCTATTATATTTTTCTTATTGCCAATATGTCAATTGCTTTGTTTGTGTAAGCAAAACAACATTGAAGAGGGAGAATTGGAAGCAAGATCCACTTAATCAAATGATTTTAACAAGTATACTGGATGACATAATTTTCTAACTCAAAAAAACTAAATTTCCCCATTTTTCCAATATTTTTCTTCATGTATTTAAATAAAAATTTTGATATTTTTTATTTATGGGTTGGGACTAATCACAATTATTGAACATTGATTTTATATTCATTTCCACTCTATATGAATCCCAAAATCACAACAAAACTCCCAAAGTTTATCGTTTTCATGAAAACTACATAATTGTGGGTTTTGCATGTTTCGATGTAAATTATTAAACGACTAAATTTTTCGGTTTTCTTCAAGATTTTTGATAAAGTTCAGCATTTTCAATTTTTCAATCGAATGAATCCATTTACAAACAATTTCATCAAACATCTTTCATACAACGAATAAAATGAGTGCTTACGCATAGAAACCTTGTTTTGGAGGTGTGTATTCAATGGTTGAAGGCCACTAATGCTTATTTTCTACCACTGACACTCTCTCCAACTCTAATCTACGATCTATTCCTCTCCGGTACCATTATTCCATCAGCCTCTCGCATCTGACTCCTTCCCTTTCTTCCATGGATTCATGCATGTGAACAGCCCTCATCAAGAGGAGAGAGGAGGGAGAGGAGAGAAACACTAGATTTGTAGCTTCACCATCAAGTAGTCATTTCTCGATTAGAAGCCAACATTGGAGAGCCAAAAATTGAAGATGTTGATTGTCAATGCCTATTGGAAGGCATGCTTGTGACCTGCATTACCCCCCTCTCTAAATTCATCTCGCCAAGAAGGGGGGCGGTAGCATCATGCCACGCCATTTCAAAACGGCACCCCCACCCCCCACAAAATTTTGATTTTTAATTGGGGGACCATTGGGCCCCCAAAACGCATGCCCAAATTTTAAATTTTCTAGGCCCGTCTTATGCCCATTTTTTGTTCCAAAAATTTTTGCTTGACTAACTCAACATCCCAAATGGCTGGGAAGCTTTCTCTCTTCAATTCGGCAATCGAAAAAATTACTAAAAATTTTGCAACCACCACAACGACCGAAATTTTGCATTTCAATCTTCCTTGGTCTCTAAAATTGTCGGATCTTTAGGTTCTGCTTCCATCGGCTTGAAATGCCCACCTAAAATTTGCACTAACCCACTTCTTTTCTACACTTTATTGTCTTTAAAATCAGATCTCACCTCTTCAAAGGATCAACATATCAAGCATAATCACAAGGGGTCAATAAATGAGCCATAATCACAAGAAAGGGGGTGTGATCAACCCAACTACACACCACAATCACAAGAAAGGGGGTGTGATCAGCCCAATTACACACCATACTAGATGGACAATTTTTATATAAAAGCAAATGTTCATCATGTGACATGTTATGGGCTGAAATCAATGAAAATTAATATAATCTCTAATCTATTGATCAATTTAGTGAATTAATTGATCAATAATCTCCCATCAACAAGTGGAAAAGCAATAGCAAATGGATTATTGAGAGATTTCAGATATTAGTACAAGAAATACCTCAATTAAGCTTGAAGAATATGGTAGATGTCAGCTCCAATCCCATTGATGGAAGAATTCTTCAAATACTACCATAAATCCATCATAAACCTTGAAATCTCCATAGAATCAGTCCATACAAGCTCCAATATGATTAAATCCATGAAGAATCAAAGCCCCGGCCTTGCTTGAACTAAGAGCGGAATTTTGGTGCCGGAAATTGCTTAAAAATAGCTAAAAATTAGGAATGTCAGAGCGGAATTTTGGTGCCAAAAATTACTTTAAAATAGCTAAAAATTAGGAATGTCAAGGGAAAAATATTCAACGTCAAAGGCGGTGGCTCGACCTAGGACGATTTTAAGCACCAAAGTGCTTTAAAGGTACCCGAGCAACACTTGTTGATTTTTCATAATTTTTCAGACAGTCGTGTGGGTTGACACGAGCTACTGGCCAATGCGGGATGCCAAGCCGGACGCCTAGGATTTTTCAGAGCTCAATTCCGAGTCCGGACGGGGAAATGGCCAAGGAAACAGTCAAGATGCAAAGGGGTGGACAAAATTTGGCCAAAATGAGTAAGTGACCCTTGGGAGCCCAAGAATGAAATGCCACATGAAATGTTGGAGAAGAATCGTGGAGAGAGAGGGGAGAAGATCACGCCTGCCTGCGCGCGAAAAATGCGCCCTTCATGATGGAGATGGAGATATGGGGCTGCAAACAACCATGCCAATTGATGATTGCCCTTGCTTCCCCCCTGGATGCCAATCATATCGCCGCCTCTCGCCCGTCCATTGGTGGCCTGAATGCTGAGATAGAAATCTATTATTTCTCTCTCCTCCCTCTCTCTCTTCTAAAGGCAAGTTCATGTGGGAAGAGAAAAGAAGAAGAAAGAATGGTGGAGGCTTGTCCGGCATCGATCGGATTGCTCCACGGGCTGGAAATGGTGACTTGTGATCGTCATGAGCATGAAGTGCTGCTGATTTTCTGATTTGCAGCCATGGACATGAAACCCGAAACACGCAAATAAGCGGTAATTCAATTTTTTCAAAGGAAATTTGAGATTTTATGGCTTTTGATTGATAAAATGTTGTTCATGTGGGCTAAAAATTTTTTATGTTGCTATTTTCCATGAGTACTTGCTGTTCATAATCAGAAAATCAGAAAAACATGCATCTTGTGGCCCAAAGTAATACACTAAAACACGTAAAATATGGAAAATCAAGGGAAAATGATGTTTTTGGGCATAAAAATGGAGGAATAAATAGGAACACCAACTAAATTTTCATTTTTGTTGCAAGAAGGAACTAAGGGCCACAGCCCATAACCTATTTTGAATTTTTAGTAATTAAATAATGCAAAAAATAAGGGAAAATACAAGGAAAATAGAGAAAAATCACTAAAAATAGGAAAAAAATACATTTTGGGTGTGGAAAATTGATGAAAATTAAGAACAATGTTCGTGAATGTTTGGGGGGTTTGAAGCATGAGGATTTGCCTCAGTTCAACCCCACCTTCTTGTTCTAGTGCGTCTTTTTCCGCTTTTTACACATAAAATGATGGCAAAATGCCTTATAAATCTATACAACAATGCAACATTTGATCGATGGGAGGGTAGAGTGGTTAAAATGTGTCTAAATGCGGAGTAAAATGATGAAGAGATTGCTGGGATTTTGTTTGCATGCCATATAGGTCGGTGAATAATTATAGAATGAGAGCCTAGCAGCACGAGGGTTTCCTCGGTGCTAGGTTCGTGCAGCGCCGCATAAGAACGGTAGTTGAAAATCATTGAAAGGATGTTTTCCACATGTGCACAATATTGATTTCATAATTATTTGAGCACTTAGCATCCACAATATGCATAAATCATGGAAATATTTAAAGGTATCAGAAATCCTGGATGCACAGCAATTGCTTTCATTAGGAGATTGACCCACGTTGAGTGAGAGACAGGACACCCTAAGCCATAGGCTAGTCGTGGGGTCTGGGAGAAAGAGAAGTAAGGACAATGGTACATTCCTGTATACGATTAAATGGTACCTTGAGTGGATTTTGTACGGAATGTTTATATGTTGAGCGACGCACCGAGGGGCCAATCCCCAAGGTGTAGGAGAGTCGCAGAGGGGTGGTGGCACTCAGCCGTTGGAGGACCCCCTATGTCTGTGCTTCGTGCCATTAGGCAATCCATAAGGGACTCCCTCTGAGGAGTAGTGGGTGAGAGAAAAGTGGACTACAAATGACGTAATACAAACGCAAAATGTCGAGGAAAGCAATGTATGTGTCATCAACGCTCCTGGCCGCGAGGCCATGGGGTTGTTGAGCGCGTGAGATAGAGGTCCGGCTAGTGCACGAGCCAGTGCTGGCCCGTTCTAGGTTCCATCAGTGGTGCGTCTGCCGAGAGCCACTTAAAAGTGGCGGTCCTCGAATCCTGGTTGTCTAGGGACCAACTAGCAGTTTATGCCAAAGGACACTGTGATTGATCCGTTATTTAGCGATAAGCATCATCTAGCAGAAATCCAAAAGCAAGAAAGAGACGAAAGATCTAGGCAACGTGCTGAAATTTTTAGGAGATATTCCCCTAAGTGTAGCGGTGCTGAACCCTTACGAGGGAGTGGATCTAGTGGTCTTGGGGCCACAAGCAGTAAGTTAGGAGAAGGTGGAAGCTCTAGTGCTCCCCTTTCTTCCATAAGCCAGTCTACATCAAGTGCGGGAGGTGTAACTCCACCGTCCCCTATTCCTAGTGCAAATTCAATTTTCGTTATGGCGCAGCCTATTGCAATTCCTGCAGGAACGATGGATTTGCCGGCTCTAGGTTACCCGCTACCCATTTTTAATGGGCTAGTTGAGGAAGATGTGGAACTCCACATTAGGGAGTTTCAAAAGCTTATGTTTAACTGTCGCATCCAAGAAGAAGGACATTTAATGATGTTCTTCAATATGACTCTCAAAGGAAGAGCCGTTATATGGTATCATGGTTTAGAAGCCGGAACCATATTGAATATTGATTCATTTTATGGAGCTTTTCGAAGGGATTTTTCCCCTGAAAGGGGTGGGCAATATTGGTTCTGTGTACTCAACGTGACCCGCCAAGAACCACACGAGGATATTCGTGCTTATGCGAAGAAGATAAAAGAGGTTTTCTGTAAGTTGGACACCTCTATTCCTATCCCCGCAGCTGCCCAATTGCAATATTTCCTACATGGTTTGGACTTGAATATCCAATTGCAGTTGAGTAATGTCCCCTTGGGGGATATAGACACTGCCATTACACGAGCACAAGAAGTGGAATCCTGACTACAAGCAGCCTATGCTTCTTGAGGTAATTCGAATATGGGTTTAGTATTGGGAAACAATATGGCGATGGCCAATGGCAGTAGTGGCCAAGGGATAGCAATGGCTAACCCTAATGGGAGAGGGAACATGATGTAGAATGTCCCTTTATTACCAGCTCCCCCTAGCATGTCGATGCCTACGGGCAGTCAAATGGCTCCAAATGGTGGAGGCCAGGCGGTCAATTCTAACACCATGCATGTGGCTCAACAACCAGTGCCTAATCGAATAGTTAGGCCGATGGAACGACATGGTAATGACCAAGGCTATGAATCGAGCACTTCCAATGTTCTTGGCAAGGTTAAGGACATGATGAAGCATTATACCAACATGATTACGGAGCAGTATCGGCAAATAGCCGTTGATGTCAACTTCCTTAAAAAACAACAAAATTTGATAGGAAGTAGATACCCAGATGAGGGTGCACCTTCGAGGTTTAGCTGCAAATGGTGTGGTGGGCAGCACTATCCAAGAAATTGCCCAAATGTTAAGTGCGACATCTGTGGAAAATCCGGCCATTTAGCAGCTACTTGCTGGAGTAAGATCAGTTCCCTCCAGCGAGGTATTCGGTAACCAGGGCCTGTTAATCATCGTGTGCAAGGAAATGATTCCCGGCGAGAAGATGGGCCTAAACAAATACTTCAACGACCAAAGACTGCAGTGGAACTACCTAGTGGTAGTGGGGTTAGTTTGATTGAGGCTGTATGCGTTAATGATGCTGAAACCTCTAATCTGCGAGCTGTTCTTACAAGAGGTCAAAAGGGTAGAGAAGCTGACAAGGATAAGCCTGTCGACGAAAACCCTAAACAAGGTGACAAAGGAACGCAAGTTTTGGATCCTACCATGGAAGGGGGACCTTTGAAGCCCGTAGAAAGTAAAGCCGATAAGGAACCACCAAAGAAGAAGGTGAAAGTTAAGAAAGAGGCAATAAAGCCGGTTCAGCAACCTAAAGAGCGGATGGTTTGGCGTGAAAAGCAAACTCTATCGAACTATCATGAATTCGATTTGGCGAGCTCTCTCTGTGAAGTCAAGCCGGATGTGAATCTCTTACAGCTTATTAAGCTTTCCCCAGGAGTACGCAAGGAATTTAGGAAGATCCTACATACCGGGTATATCGTAGAACCTTTGGGTATTGCGCGAGTTGGTGATGACTAGTTCGAGCATGCTGAGAAGCATTGCCCAAGGGTTGTAGCTTATGTCGATGGGATATTAGTAGATTATGCCATTGTCGACAGGGGATCATCTGTTAACATTATGAGTTCTGAACTGATGGAAAGGTTGGGTCTTGCGATCCAGAAAGATACCTCCACAATCCTCAGAATGGTAGATGATAGCTTGAGGTAGCCGAAAGGCTGCATTACTAAGGTCCATGTCACTGTTGCAAATGTAGAATGCCTGTTGGACTTTAGGGTGATTCATTTTGCAGGGTGTCCAAGTTACCAAGTATTACTCGGACGACCTTGGATCTTGCAAGCGGACTGCCAAGTAGATATACCCGCCGGTCGGCTAATATCGGTAGAGGTGCCCAGCGTGTGGTGGTTGATGCTTATCCTGAGTCCCCGCAGAGTGAGAGAGCTCCTCTATCTTCTACAGAATTGGAGACATTAGAAGATTTATCTGCTAGTGAGACATCATCGAGTGATGAGTCCAAAGAGGGATCCACCACAGAAGACATCTATCAGATCACTTTGAACGAGCCAATAGAGGGTCAAGATCGTATAAGAGATGCAGATGTTATCGAGCTAGACCTTGGTACGCCTGATGATTCGCGGCCAATCAAATTAGGTTCTATGCTCAGCATAGTAGAAAGGGAGGACTATGTGGCCCTGATCCAGGAATTCCGTGATATCTTTGCCTAGAGTTATGATGAGTTGAGAGGCATTCCTCCTAGTCTTGTTGTTCATACAATTCCGTTGAAAGAGGGCAGTTGTCCCGTACGACAGAAAGTAAGGCGTATGCCTTTCGAACTGAGGGACGGGCTGTTTGAAGAGTTACAGAAGCTTCGAAAAGCGGGTTTGATTTTTCCTATGCAACACACGGAATGGTGTTCGCCGGTTGTGATCAGAAAGAAGAAGAATAATCAAATCCGATTATGTGTAGACTTTAGGGAGCTGAATAAGCAGACAGTTAAGGACTACTACCCGTTGCCATTTATTGACGAGATTTTGGACCAATTAGCGGGTAGGGAGATATATTCGTTTATGGATTGCTTTGCAGGATATAACCAGATGGCAATTGCAGAAGAGGACAAGTTGAAAACAACTTTTATTACTGTATTCAGTACTTTTGCGTACCATGTGATGGCCTTTGGTTTGTGCAATACGCCTGGTTCGTGGCAACGAATAGTAGATAAGACATTCGGTGACATATCCCCTGAAGAGTTGAAGGTGTTTATTGATGACTTAGGGACTGCCACCGTGAGAGAAAGGCAGTTGATCATTTTAAGAAAATGCTTTGAGCGCTGTAGACAATTCTTCATCGCTCTAAACCCACGAAAGTGTGTTTTTGGAGTACCTTATGGGCTATTGCTGGGTCATGTGGTCAGTTCGGTAGGAATTGCGACAGACTCCGAGAAGGTCAAAGTTATAGTTGCCATGGGTCCACCACGCACTCCGAAGGAAGTTCATAGCTTTCTGTCTTCGATTGGTTATTACCGTAAATTCGTAAACACCTTGGCAGAAAGAACATTTCCGCTTACAAATTTATTGTCCTTTAGCTGTTTGTTTGTATGGGGTGACCCTTGTAAGGTAGCATTCGAGGATGTGAAACAAGAGCTAGCAAGAGCTCCCGTTTTAAAAGCACCTAAAAGAGGTGAGGTGCTCTATATATTCTCAGCAGCCACCATGCATAGTATCAGCTGCTGTTTAGCCAAAATTTGGGAAGAGAAGTGGTATCATCCGATAGCTTTTGCTAGTCGGAAATTGGGCATTTCAGAGATCAATTATACCTACATGGAGAAGTTGTGTCTAGCGATGGTCTTTGGGACCAAGAAATTCAGGCATTATATTCTCTATGAGAAAGTCGTGCTTTATACGAAGGCGGAGGGACTTCGATTATTGATGAATAAGCTACAACCGCCTAATCGTCTAGCAAAGTGGTTGATCACTTTGCAGGAATTTGATTATGAAATCTGTAGTAAGCCACCAAGGTTGCAAGGCATCGTGGAATGTCTTGTGGACTTTGGGGAGCCGAAAGAATCTGTGGCTGAAGGTAGTGACATGGAGTTGTTATTTAAAATAGATACGGCATCTATTCCCTCCTGGTACGCTGCAATAACGCATTATTTATCGTTGGGAGAGGCGGGATCCGAATTATCTAAAGCCGAGAGAAGGAAAATTAAGCAGCAAGTGTTAAAGTTTGCCTTGATCGCAGGTACATTATATCGGCAAGGGGTTGATGACATCTATCGCCGATGTGTGATGCCTGATGAGGTGCCATTCATTTTGGAAGAGTGCCATGATTCTGCTTGCAGTGGCCATTTTGTTGGACGGCTTACAGCACAAAAGGCTTTAAGAGCAGGTTATTGGTGGCCTGCCATCTTCCAGGATGCGTTTGCGTATGTTAAGAGATGCGATATTTGTCAACGACATGATAGTCGAGAGAATAGGAAACGACCACTCACCCCTATTATGGCGATACTTCCATTTGAGAAGTGGGGAATAGACTTTGTGGGTCCTATTACTCCGTCGTCGACTACGCAAAAGAGGTACATCATTGTAGCAACCGACTACTTCACAAAGTGGTCAGAAGCACGTGCAATAAGGAAAGATGATGCTAAAGAAACTACTAGTTTCCTTTTAGAGTAGATAATATGCCGTTTTGGTCTGTCGAAAGAATTAGTGTCGGACCGCGGAACCCATTTCCTGAATAAGGTGATCAAAGGCTTGACAGAGACTTGGCAAATCAAGCATAACAAGACAACCCCATATAACCCGCAAGCCAATGGGCAAGTTGAAAGCACCAACAAGCAGCTTGTGGGCATCCTATCCAAAATTGTGTCAGAAAAGAAACGGGATTGGGATAAAAAGTTATACGTGGCAGTGTGGGCCTATAATACGACCTTCAAACGAGCCACTGGCCATACCCCATTCACGTTAGTATATGGGGAGGAGTGTGTCTTGCCTTTAGAGATTGAGCTGCCAACTATTCGGTTTGCTCTCAATCATTCCTTGAGTGATGAAGATGCACTTTTTGAGTGCTTGACGACACTGACACATTTAGATGAGCTTAAGCTGCAGAGCTTATTGCACGAAGAAGTGGCGAAGCGCCAAATGAAGCAGTTACATGACCTCAAAGCCAAGAAATACACCTTCAAGAAAGGACAGCTTGTTCTGTATTATGATGCATGACGTGAATTATTTCCAGGCAAGCTAGATCCCAAATAGGACGGGCCCTATAGGATCGTTAGAAAAGGAAAGAATAAATCTACAGTCTTGTTAGCTGACCTTGAGGGGGTAGAATTTAAAAATAAGGTTAATCTTAATAAGATTAAACCTTATTATTTTTTATTGCACTAATACTATGACTGCCTTGTAGGTCTAGGCAAGATCGATCAAATATCTGCAAGAAAATCGTGGTAGAGGTTGATGGGTCATCTGATCCCCTATTTAGAACACCCATATTTAGAACAGAGGTATCATCACGGAAAGCTCATTTGGTGGAGCAGAGGATATAAGGTGATTGAGCAAGAAGGCGGGACATTTATTTGGGAGATCAAGGTCTTCTGCCATCACTGCCTACAAATTTTGACGAGCATCCCTGTTGAATTCAATGATGATGGAGGGATGGAGCCTACGGTCCACCCGTTGAATATGCTGAATTTCAATTACCATAATTACGAGTAGAGTTTAGGATGGCGGGATATGTAAACCCTTTATGGATGTACACCTTGTACTTTGATGGGGTGTCCAGGGGTACATGCAAAAAAGGAAGTGTAGGAGTTGTCATCCGAGACCCCCGACGACGCATTGTCATGAAGTTAGCTGCTTATCTCGGGGTGAATTTTACCAATAATATGGCAGAATACAAAGCCTTGATTATGGGTTTGAATCTTGCAAAGAAGGGTGGTATCCGCCAGTTATTGGTGAAAGGGGACTCTCAGTTGGTTTTAAATCAACTCAATGGGACGTACATGGTACGAAACCCCATCCTTTGCATGTACCATCATACTACCATAGCCCTGCTAGACGAATTTGATAGAGTGTCTTTTCAGCTGATTCCACGAAACTGGAATCAATTTGCCGATTCATTGGCTAATTTTGCGTATGAAGAAGACCTCTTCTTTAATTGTGGCCCTTGTCCCGATATATCTATTGATGGTGAGATAGGACCTGGTCGTTTGTGGGGTATGCTTTCTGAACATGCCCTCTTTGGCAGACGATGGTTGATCTGGGTGATGCAGAGGGTAGGTGAGACTCATCTGCCTTTATTATCTTGGACCCACAGACTGATTAGACGACATGTGATGCGAACACCTCTTGCGATATACGCAGGAGGGATGGGTCATAATTTAATGCACCTAGTTTAGGGCTACGAGCCTCTATTCCCCTGGGAATGGTATGCTTTGATGTCTATCATAGTTGTTTCCAGGAGGATGTTATGCGTAGTATTGTTGGATTTCATTAGGCCAAGAGGGCCGATTCAGTTTTGTAGTGAAGTGTTTTATTTCATTAGGCCAAGAGGGCCATTTCCCTGTCTAGTGCGGGTGCGTTTAATTGGGTTTTTGTTTTAAGTGTTGTGCTAGACAGGTTTTGTGATTCATAGGAGCCTTTGCTGCGATGGAAGCTTCTTGTGGCCAATCCAGGTGATACCTCTCCTTTACGAGTACCTTTCTTTCCTGTTATATGTCCATTTGTACTTGTCGAGGGGATATATTTTGTTGGGGACCGGCAACCAAGGCATGAAATCCCAGGTTTAGGCTAAGTATGTTTGAGGGAGGTCGGAGTAGTCATTGCCTCCTGTAAAGACATTGTTAGGCATCGAAAGACCTGTTTTAGAAGGAAGTCCTAGTGGCCCTGTTCTGCTAGCCTGCTAGACAGCCATTCTAAGAGTTCTTCTTAGTAGTGAGGCAGTTAGAGAAGCCTGCCAGAAGATAATAATGATGATGCCAAGAAACCCTGTACATCCTAAAAGATGAATGTAAATACGAAGGTGTGTAAAAAGGGGTTCTAACCCCTATCAAAGAAAAGAAAAGGAATGAAAATGTACAGGCAATTGATCATCGCCTTGCGAAGGCCTGGTAGGTCCCTGGGGACGAGTCAGACCCGGGGCCGATACCTTGTCTTCCTAGGGGTGGCTTCTTGCTGGAAAAAAAAAAACAAAAACAAAACAAGGAAGGTTGGAGTGAAAATAAAAGTGAGCGTTAGAAAAGGATTAAGTGTCACCTTGCGAGGGCTTGGTAGGTTCTTGGGTGCCGAGACAGGTCCTGAGACCGATGCCCTGTTCTCCTTGGGTCACTACGCTCAGCTCCCTCCTTTTTACATGCCCAAGTATGTTAATAAAATAAAAACCCTAAAAGAAAGAAATGTACTGAAAGAAAATACTCCTTACTCAGGCTATAGGAGTCCTCGCCTTGTAGGAGCTCCTAGTTGTGTTGTCTTTAGCTGGTAAGTAGTTGAGACTACCACTTAGGGCAACCTCTTTGATAGGTTTTTTAGTTTGGCTGTGTTGGAGCAGTTGGTCAGTGACTCGCTTCGGATCTTCTATTAGATGATGCTCGGCCTACTCCTTGTGGATGTCATGCCTTGGTTCTGTCCAGGGGTAGGGGGAGCATTGTGCTGAGTTTTATGAGATCACGCCTGCCTGCGCACGAAAAATGCGCCCTTCATGATGGAGATGGAGATGTGGGGCTGCAAACAACCATGCCAATTGATGATTGCCCTTGCTTCCCCCCTGGATGCCAATCATATCACCGCCTCTCGCCCGTCCATTGGTGGCCTGAATGCTGACATAGAAATCTAGTCTTTCTCTCTCCTCCCTCTCTCTCTTCTAAAGGCAAGTTCATGTGGGAAGAGAAAAGAAGAAGAAAGAATGGTGGAGGCTTGTCTGGCATCGATCGGATTGCTCCACGGGCTGGAAATGGTGACTTGTGATCCTTGGGAGCCCAAGAATGAAATGCCACATGAAATGTTGGAGAAGAATCGTGGAGAGAGAGAGGAGAAGATCACGCCTGCCTGCGCGCGAAAAATGCGCCCTTCATGATGGAGATGGAGATATGGGGTTGCAAACAACCATGCCAATTGATGATTGCCCTTGCTTCCCCCCTGGATGCCAATCATATCGCCGCCTCTCGCCCGTCCATTGGTGTTCTGAATGCTGAGATAGAAATCTATTATTTCTCTCTCCTCCCTCTCTCTCTTCTAAAGGCAAGTTCATGTGGGAAGAGAAAAGAAGAAGAAAGAATGGTGGAGGCTTGTCCGGCATCGATCGGATTGCTCCACGGGCTGGAAATGGTGACTTGTGATCGTCATGAGCATGAAGTGCTGCTGATTTTCTGATTTGCAGCCATGGACATGAAACCCGAAACACGCAAATAAGCGGTAATTCAATTTTTTCAAAGGAAATTTGAGATTTCATGGCTTTTGATTGATAAAATGTTGTTCATGTGGGCTAAAATTTTTTTATGTTGCTATTTTCCATGAGTACTTGCTGTTCATAATCAGAAAATCAGAAAAACATGCATCTTGTGGCCCAAAGTAATACACTAAAACACGTAAAATATGGAAAATCAAGGGAAAATGATGTTTTTGGGCATAAAAATGGAGGAATAAATAGGAACACCAACTAAATTTTCATTTTTGTTGCAAGAAGGAACTAAGGGCCACAGCCCATAACCTATTTTGAATTTTTAGTAATTAAATAATGCAAAAAATAAGGGAAAATACAAGGAAAATAGAGAAAAATCACTAAAAATAGGGAAAAAATACATTTTGGGTGCGGAAAATTGATGAAAATTAAGAACAATGTTCGTGAATGTTTGGGGGGTTTGAAGCATGAGGATTTGCCTCAGTTCAACCCCACCTTCTTGTTCTAGTGCGTCTTTTTCCGCTTTTTACACATAAAATGATGGCAAAATGCCTTATAAATCTATACAACAATGCAACATTTGATCGATGGGAGGGTAGAGTGGTTAAAATGTGTCTAAATGCGGAGTAAAATGATGAAGAGATTGCTGGGCTTTTGTTTGCATGCCATATAGGTCGGTGAATAATTATAGAATGAGAGCCTAGTAGCACGAGGGTTTCCTCGGTGCTAGGTTCGTACAGCGCCGCATAAGAACGGTAGTTGAAATTTATTGAAAGGATGTTTTTCACATGTGCACAATATTGATTTCATAATTGTTTGAGCACTTAGCATCCACAATATGCATAAATCATGGAAATATTTAAAGGTATCAGAAATCCTGGATGCACAGCAATTGCTTTCATTAGGACCTTGACCCACGTTGAGTGAGAGACAGGACACCCTAAGCCATAGGCTAGTTGTGGGGTCTGGGGGAAAGAGAAGTAAGGATAATGGTACATTCCTGTATACGATTAAATGGTACCTTGAGTGGATTTTGTACGGAATGTTTATATGTTGAGCGACGCACTGAGGGGCCAATCCCCAAGGTGTAGGAGAGTCGCAGAGGGGTGGCGGCACTCAGCCGTTGGAGGACCCTCTATGTCTGTGCTTCGTGCCATTAGGCAATGCGTAAGGGACTCCCTCTGAGGAGTAGTGGGTGAGAGAAAAGTGGACTACAGACAACGTAATACAAACGCAAGATGTCGAGGAAGGCAATGTATGTGTCATCAACGCTCCTGGCCGCGAGGCCGTGGGGTTGTTGAGCGCATGAGATAGAGGTCCAGCTAGTGCACGAGCCAGTGCCGGCCTGTTCTAGGTTCCATCATGAACACTTGAATATCAAAGATTCAAGCCTCTTGAAGAAAAGCCCCAAAATAATCCTTCCATTTGAGCTCCAATGTCCTCCACATGTTGAAATCTCCTCAATGTCTTCAATCTTGGAGTCTATCCGACTTGTACATAGCACTAGAGAAGCATTGGAGGTAGGGGAAGTCCAAAATTTGAAGAAATTTGAGCTTCCAGATCTGTGGCTATGGCTGCCCTACTATGTTTTAGGGTTTTTGAACAAAGAAATTGATGATTAGAGTTCTCCTCTAGTTGAGAGTTGCTGTAATAGATGTTGATGAAGTGCTTCAAGATAAATTATCAATCAGTGGAAGATCTAGAGCAGATCAAGCAGAGATGGAGAGCAGGAAATTCAGTGCAAATTTTGGTGCATTTTTCGGGCTGTATTCTGCTCCATTTCCTACATCACTACCTGACCAGGATACTCCTCTTGAAACTCAGGTGACAAGGAATCTTTGCCCCATGCTTTGGCAGTGAAAGATGATCAATAGAGAGAGATCTTTGAAGATTTCTTGGCAGCCACCATGGAAGCTTTAGCCAAAATCTTGAAAGAGAGAGAAGAGAAGCTCCCTTTTGAAAAGTAACTGGAGTTTAACCTCTAACTAAGCCCGGTTAACCTTCTTTTACCCTAGTTACCTCTAGTTTTGCATGAAGTTTGATGACGACCTGCCACTTAAGCCATCCTCCGCCATATCTGACCTTGGATATCTCCAGATGTAGTCTCTTACTAACTGTAGATGATCTGCAGCACTCCACTAGTCACTGTCTTGTACAATTTTTGTTTGAAATTGATTTTGATATAGGAAAATAGGACTGAAAATAGAAGAAAAAGAATGGATCAAAGACCAACGCTCTAATACCACTTGTCAGAGAGAGAACTAGGGAGAGAGAAAGAGGATAGAGAAGACTGCAGAAGAGAGAGAAAGACTGCAAGAGGAGAGAGAAGAAGAGTGATGAGGAGAGAGAAAGACTAGATTTGGAGAGAGAAAGACAGGAAAGAGGGAGAAGCCATAGAAGTTGTGAGCAAGATGGGAGAGAAAGACTGTAATTGTATTAATATGTCAAAAAGATATGAAAAATTACATGTCCTCTCCTTTTATACCAATGTCAGTGTGACATGGCATAATATCAATATTATTTACACTAAATCCTTATTCCCAGCTTCTTACACTTAACTAGGATGATGTAGAAGCCTTCTACACAAGCAATGTCACTTTATAGGCACTAGCAGTAGTTATTGTATCAATAAACAGCGTAGGGATGCATGGCTAAGATAGCCAAAGTGGTGCTACCATATCTTGGAAAATGATAAGCTCGACTGGGACACTTATTGCTATTCATGCCTAGATAAAGGAGTCGATTCCATGTATTACCCCTATCTCAAATGTACGGCAATAACTATTTTGAAAAAGAACACGTAAGTTATAATCCCCTAAGGTCCCTAATATTCTAGCCCTCGAGGAGGTAAAGATGTACCTATTTTAATTCCCTAATTATTATATGTAACTATCCTAATTATTATTATTTGTAAGAATATTTAGTAACTATGCTTACCTAGCCTCATTATTATATGTAATTACCTCCAAGTGCTATGCTAGTCTTCTTGAATAGCCATATGCCCCCTATATAGATGGGCTTCCACCCCTCTTCTTTTTTATGTGAATGCTTGGATAGACAATATTTCCATGCTATGACTACATCTTTATGCATTGATCCTACCATCCTATTGTATAAGCCTCTTGAAGATATGGTTGGCAACCAATTCACCAAATGCACTCATCCTTTCTTCATCAATTCTTCTATTAGTCTAAGGAAGTTACTAAAGGATTACTTGGGGAGCAAGGGATGCTTGATTATTGTCATCACCATCTTCATTTATTTCCTCCACTATTGGTGCTCACACTAATGCTTAAAGCTACGCGTTGGGGTTGATAGAGATTTACCATTGTATCATTCAATATTAGTCAAATTATTTGTTCAATCTCTATGTTGCTTCTATCTCTCTCTTCTCTCTCTCACTTCACTTTCCTTTTCAATGCACACACCACTTGGTACCTTTTGCCTTAGTGGGAACCAAAGTTCTATAAATAGGACCAATTATCCACCTTTCTACCATATAGGCATCATCTACTAGTCCTATACCCCTTTTATTTCCAAAAATTATCAACAAATCAGTTGTTTTCTACCCTTTGTGGTTGTGTTTGATGTTGCACTTTCATCTACATATGTTTTTGATGGGCAATCTTTACATTATGCTAGAAGGTGGCTAGTACAATAGCAAACAACCATCTTATTTATTGGGTGACAATATCCTGCTATTGACAACACCTCTTGTAGTGTTGGAATACTACATTTCATGCAATGCATTTTCCTCTAGGTATTTCTACTCAATTTCCAATCTATAGAAGCTTGCATTTTTTGTATGCAACCCTTGTGCACCTTGCATTTTATAGTGTAGCCTCCATTTCTATAATGTTGTGATATTCTTGCCTTCGATACTCTTAAATCTTCATTATTGACTTTGTTGTGCCCCATAGACACTTGGGCCTCAAATAGGAAAAAGCAATCACTTTTGAGGTCACTTTCTCCATCAATTCTAGGCTTTCTTGTGTTTTCTTATAGGTTTCTTGAAGGGCATCTATGGTAGACCATGACAAGAGGTGGGATCATGTGGAATGGGACCATGAGGACCATCAAAGTGAAAACCAAGTATAGTCCCTCTCAAGCACCATCATTTCTTTATCTCCTTTATCAATGTTCAAGGTCTACTAGTCCCTAATTGGCTATTATGGTGCCCCCTATACATGTGTCTATTCTATCCTCTCTTCTCACATAAGAAAATCTAGATGGGATGAACTATGCGTTATGGTCATGCAATTGAGCATCCCCAATATGTCATGGATTCCTATGTTTGATCCATCACAGAGATTGACTACTTGATGGGATCTGCTCAATGACAAAGTCCTTGCTTTTCCTTTTTTGAGTTCTATAAATTCTATGCCCATGCATGTAAGATGCATTTACACTATTGTAGAGGTCTCAAAGATATGAGTATCTCTCTACTAGGCTTGGACATTTAAACATGCCATAGCCCTTGAATTGAAGCTTTGATAGACCACATCAACAAGTTGCAGGAGATTCGAGATGACCTTTCATCACTTGGGAAGATCATGTCCTCAAACAACTTGTAGTGAGACTTCTCTCACATGTGTTGTATTAGAAAAATGGCATGTTCTACACCAATCTTCTCACCTATCATACAAGGGATGTTATCACTTGGGAGGACATATTCCTAATGGTGCTTGAGTAAGATGCATCGCACAACGATATATATTCTAGTGGAGATAGAGCATAGAGCCATGCCTTTGTGGCATCGTCTGTAGGTAAATGGTAGGCCAAGTAAAAAATGGAAGAAGTCCAAGAAATCAAAGTCATCATCTTTAAACTCTAATGTTGATTCAAAGGGGAAGTACAAAGGATATCCCAAGTATAATACTGTGTAGAGACCTCACACCCTAAGGGAAGAATTGAAAGAAATACTCCCACCTTCATCTGAGAGAAAAGGAAGAAGGTCCATTGAAGCCTCCTAAAGCTCCTTTATAGAAATTTTACATGTTCAGGCCTTCGATTTTCATCTCCTCTCTATTCATTTCGTGATGAGACTTAGTACTACTTGGGTTGCCTTCTCCAAGCTTCTTTAAGGATTCTTCTTCGAGAACCCTTCTTGTGATATAGTGGCAAAAGAGGGGGTATATAGGTTCCATTTCCCTTCCATCATGAAGGGTCCTCTAAGGAAGTTTAATATTTCCACATGTATTCATATTTGTGCACTAACTATCCCATAGGTTCTACCCCATTCCACACCATTCCCTCTTATGGCCCCCTCTACCCACCATCCTTTTCAAAAGGGGGATGATATCAATGATGTAGTTATCGATTCCTTCAACATTTGTGTTTTAGAGGGGGATGCTCAAGATCGTGAGGAGATTCTTCTTTATGGATTGAAATATCCAATGGTCCTTTTATTCATATAATTGCCTCTTTCCTTTATCATTGAGACACCATCCCCTCCCACATGCATCTCCATCCCATGAGCCTTGGTTCCTGTTGTTCTTCTTTGGTAGGTTACAACACCTTTGGTAGATCCTCGCTATCATCTCTCAATTGGGTCAAAGGCTTTGCTCACCCATTCCTAACTAGATTTTTCTAGACCGATTTGTTTGAGGCCTCTCCAGTTGCATTTTCCTACAATGGCCTTCCATTGATCAAGCTTTCATCGAGAGAGGGTATCTCACTCTTTAGCTAGGATTTTTCATCAATGGACTTCATTGATAGTGGCACTTCTCCTACCACACCTTGGATCTATTCCATCTTCTTTGGTCTTACACCACATCCAAGATTTCAAAGGGAGTGTTACCAATCATGTTTTTCATGTATAGTCACATCCTGCCTATGTTTCTTAGTCTAAGTCAAACAAGAAATTTTGGAGCTTTGAGATTGAGAGCATTAGTCTAAGTCTGGTGAGGATTTTTGAAGCCTTTTTTTTGGCATAGTGGCATTAATTCATCTTCTCAGTTAGACCATCACCTTCTTCTTCGTCTCTTGCATCCATCTATTGCCAACACTTAGAGCTAGCTACGTGTTGGGATTGATAGATATTAGTCATTGTATCTTTCAATCTCTATCAAGCGGTCCCTTCATTCTTTACATTCCTTTTCTCTCTCTCACTTTGTGTTCACTTTCCTTTCCACTATGCACTCTAGCATGGTATCATTCATGTTGGTGGTAGTTGAAGTGTACAACGAGGAGCACCTATCCAACTTTCTACAAGTTAAGCATCATTAAATAGGGTTGCATCCCTTATGTTTATGCACCACCTATCCCATAGGTTCTACCCCATCCCCCACCATCTCCTTTGGTGGTTCCTTGCTATCACCTATCCCTTTCAGAAGGGTACAATCTTGGTGATGCATTTTTAGATTCCATGACCTTTGTATTTTAGAGCAGGATCCCTAGGATCATGAGGAGCTTCTTCGGAGATTGCAATCTCCTAAGGACCTTTTGTTCATGTAGTGGCCTTTTTCCTTCACCATTGAGCCACCATCCAAGGGTAATCCATGTTTTTATTATTTTGAAGTTACATCACCTTCAATATCTCCTTGCTATTGGCTCTTAGTTGGGTCACAGACTTTAACTCACCTATTCCAGCTGGAGTTTCCTAGGAGAGTCATTGGAGGCATATCCACTTCCATTGTCCTATGGTAGCCTTCCATTTGATCTATTTGTTATATAAAGTAGGGTTCTTACTCCTTGGTTGTCACTCTTCATCAACAAACTTCATTGACCATGGCACTCCTCTTACTACTCTCAAGCCTGTTCCAACTCCTTTGGCCTTTCACCAAATCCAAGATATCTCTGAGAGGGGTGCTAGTAGTTATCTATGTCATGTTTAGTCCTACATACAAGCCTACGTATAAGTAATACAATGACTTATGGATCTCTAATATTGTGATTCGTTCTTGGTTTATGCGTCTTAGACACTTATGATGAGGTGGCACTAGTGCAATTTCCAATGGAGGTGACACCAATGCATTTAAGGTTGCACCATTCACTTTAGGCCCCATATTTTTGTTTTTGGCATGATGTCCACATTCACTTTAGGGTGCACAAATTAGGTCAGCCATAATTTGGGCCTCTATCTTAACTCGACTAGCTGTTGGTCTTGTTGGTTTTTTGACCATAAATACTCCACATTCATTCCATGAATTAATGTGCATTTAAGACAATACAGTTGCATGCTAGCTTGATTGAGTGAACCCATGAGTGAGCACTCAAGTGACTTAATCATTCACTTGACGACATGTGCTCGAGGAGTGCCAAGATAAAATTTGAGACAAAAATAGCATACCCACTCTTAATAGAGTTTTGAATGATAATGAGAGCATGAGTGAGGTTCTTTGTAGGTGTCATTTCCATAGCCACTCTTAATAGAGTTTTGAGTGATAACAAGGGCATGAGTGAGGTTCTTAGACTATCCATATGAGCGTGTTCCATGAAAGTTATACATAAGTGTGTTATCCATACTACCCAAAAGAGTGATGACCATAAAAATATCTATCTTTATGTCTACATTCATGTCCTTTTTCCTTATCTTCCTCATAAAGAGAATGATGATCTTGATGTGATTTGCTTTTTCATGCTTAAATCTTTCATAATCCTCATGAATGAGATAATTAGGAGTCTCTACTCCATGAGATACATTAGTGGGTTGAGGGTAAAATGACTTGTGGATTACTCCCATGTTCTTCTTCTCTAGGAAGAGAATGAGAATCTTCATAATGCTCACAATTCTTTAAAGAAAATTAAGATCTACCCTTCATAGTATACCTCAAATGTGAAGGAATTTTTTTAAGTTCTCCAACCTCATATGTAGATGGAGTAGGCTAACTTGATTGCTTCATAGAAGTAGGGTCATTTGAATATTGAATGTTAGATGAATTCCCGCTATCATTTGGTCAAATTTTGATTCCATAATTTGATTGAGTTGAATAATATCCATATTCATATTCCTTACATCATGAGAAAGTTGGAGATAATCATTAGATCCATGAGATACATTTGTATTGACCTACCATATGCTCTTCAACAATGGCTGCAATATAGGAACCACCTTCTCCATTTCATAAACTCTTTTCAACACATTTTTAGACATTTATTCATGGCTTTAGTTGAGGGATTAATCATTGCATAACATCATTGACATCTTCATTAATGTTGTCAACCACCCGGTCTTTTCTCTTGTTCCTTACTATAGAAGAACACATATAGTAATATAGACAACCAAACAATAAAACGCTAATAACTCTCTTGATAGTTAAAAAATCCAAGACATTAATAGCTACAAACCAATCTTAAAATGTGAGATAAAAAATAAAATCCAAGAATCTCTAGAACCAAGTATGGGTAGGTATGTCAAATAGAGCAAAACAAATAGCCCTTTCTAGTTGTCTAGGGTGCTATCCATAGCAATAATAGTAGTCAAGATAACTTGAATAACTCTCAAAATATAGATCCAAATGGATCCCAATATGGCTCATTTGAAAATTGCTATAATAATGTTTTAAATTTCATCTTTTCACCTATAAAAGAATCAATATTTCTATCCCATAATGGAGAGTGGCCTGATCTATTTTATTATTAATTATGTGACCACCAACATTGGCCTATTTTGACTTCTCTTCCCCAAATTTCAATCCAAAGTCATTCCAAATGAATGTACATTAAAATGTACCTATAAATGATACCTACAATGGGTTCTAAATCACCAGGGAGTGGGCAAAGTACCTCCTTGGGTCAATGTACCCTTTCAGGACCTTAGATAGTGAAGGAGTCTCGCCTCTCTTTTGTCTCACTGCCTCCCTCACCATCCACCTTTTAAGAATTGACTAAAATGAAATAACCTTTTCAAATAAAAAACAAGAAGCCTTTTTAAGTTGGAAAGAAAGGGAAATTACATTAATAGGGATTACCTCAATATATTTTAGTGAACTCATTGATCATACACTTACTCTCTTTATGATCATATAAATCAAGAGAAAGACATTAGATATCAGAATTAAAAGGAATCCTAAGCATTGACAAATCAATCAGATAGAGATTTTGAAATATTAGAATGGATAATGTAAGAGTTCTTACTAGAATGTCCTTGGATGATACTTGATTAATTCTGTGTCATGAGAAGAGGACTCAATGATAGCTCAAACTCTCTCTGCAATAATGAAAAATGATTTGTTAATATAAATTGAGAGAGATGTAAAGGACATTCATGAAGAATACTCTTACAATATAATTGGTTGATGTTTGAAGGCAAAAATGCTCCCATGATTTGGTCCAACAAGCTTGAAATTGTTGGGGGTTAAAAACTGCATGTGCCTAGCCACCTAAATTTACTTGTACTTATTGTCAACACACTTGTACACTATAGCAGGTGGTGGCTGCCTATAATTGACTATTTATTATTTACTCTTTATATGACAATAGAATAAGGAAAGGCAGGTCAAACATTGTGAATGTTGGAGTTCCCACATACCATCTTGTTCTCTCTTGCTTGAACCTCCATAGCTCTTGCTTCCGCTCATGCCTCCAATCTTGCTCCACCTTTCAACTGGTATCAGAGCGGGCATTCGAGGAGCTTCTTCAACATTGCATTTGGTCTAAGAAGGAGAGCTTGCTTGAAGCTTTCATGGTAGCCACACATCAAGCTATGCATCAATCCCATTGAGCCTCCACTTGCTCCACCTTGTTTTAAGGTTACTTGAGGCCTTTTGAGGGAGTGTTTGTCAAGTGCAGCATTGTAGCCAATATAGTCAAAAGTAGGCCCCAATGTAGTAGGAACAACTCACACTATTTGCTCTTGCTGATTTCAACCATGTCTTGCCTTGCATAGATCACATGCAGCTCTTGCCTTGAAAAACACTTGGGTATACTTTTGGCATTGAGGGCTTGCATTTGGACACACACTGAGGCTGAATACCTTTAGCCATTGACTCTGGATACATGGCAAGTGTGTTAGATCCATCTTCCTCCTACTGCATGCTTTTTGGCTTGGTTTTGGGGCTGATTTGCTATTGTTATAGTAGCATTTATTCTCTTTTTTTGGTAGACATAATGGCAAGTGCTTTAAATGCTTCCAATGATTATGCCATGTACAACATAGAGAACTTGGATGGAAATAACTTGCAACATTGGAAGACTCAAATTTAGCAAGTATTGGTGCAAAAGAAGAAAGTCAAGCCATTGAAATTAGAGGGAATAAAGCCATAAGGTCATGATCTAGATGATTAGGAATAGCTTGATGAGCTATGTAAGTCTACCACTATTTTTTCATTGTCAAACCAAGTATACTTTAGCGTCATTGAGACCAAGGGTGGTGCTTATACATTATGGAAAAAGATGTATATCTCAATGATAAGTGTAATCCTGCAACACACTTGCATTAGCTTAAGAAACTCATGGACCTTTGTATGAACAAAGTATAGCTTGCTTCACATGACCTTTAAGTTTGAGGAGAATGTTAAGTCTCTTTTCTTACTTGTCACATTGCCTAAGTCTTAGGATACATTTTGCACTACAATAAGTGCAAACCATCTTTACGTTGGCCTTAAGCTCTAGCCTTAAGCTCAAGGATGTAGAGGATGCTTTACTTACAAAAAAAGTGAATAAGAAGAATGTTGATGTAGCCCGTACTTCTCATGCAGTTATAATGAGAGGCAAACATAGTGGTAACGTGAATAATAATTGTGGTAGAGATTCACAGCCCAACAAGGGAAAGTCTAAGCCTCGTGAGCAATAACATAGTAAGTCCTATGATCTTAATTCCTCTCTTACTTATCTTTGACATGGGCATCAAGGTCACATAAGGCCGCAATGCCATAAGATGTGTAATAAAAAGCACGAAAAAGATGAAGGGAAAGCATAAGATAATACCAAATCTTTTGATCGTAGCATTGTTCTTAAGTCTAGTGTTAAGATAAAAGAGATAAATGCCTTGATTATAGCTCAGGTGATCACATACTTGCTCCTTCATCACTTGATGCTACTCAATTACTTGATGTTTAGTTTGTATTCTTGATTAGGGTGACTTCTTTCCATGTTACCCGCATTGTCATTGGTTTTATACCACCTACCATATTGTTACAGGTTCAGTCAGACTAGGCAATGATCATCTATGTGACATTATTAGCATAGGTAATGTAAGATTTTAGTTTGATACTGGTGCTCCATTTGTGCTTCATGATATATGTCATGCCTTGGCTTTGACCAAAAGCCTTATCTCCCCCAGATAGTTGGATGATGAAAGGTAGCATGTCTCTTTTGGTGATTCTCAATAGAAGATTACACATGGCAACCTCATTTTTGTTATAAGTGCCAAGTTTGGCAACTTGTGTCCCTTTCTTGTATCTGGATTTGTTGATCATATTTTGGTCAAGACTAATCTTCCGCATGTATCTATTTGGCATCACCGTCTTGGGTATATGTCCCTTAAAGGAATGAAAGTTCTCACTCGTTTGTAGTATCTGCTACCTATTGACTACTCATATTTTGACTTGTGTAATCATTGTTTATATGGTAGTAGGCACACTCATGACTCACCTAAAATATCTAGTTTTGCGTGCATGGGTGAGCTATTGGCTCTTGTGCACTCCGATCTTTGTGGTCCCACACCTTGTCAGTCACTAGGTGGTGCTAAGTATTTAAGGATTTTGAATAGCTTTAGGATGAGAGGGGTATTAAGCATCAATTGATCGCCGCTTATATCCCACCCCAAATGGGACCCACATGAGGATATCTATATATAGCAACCTAAGGGCTTTGAGAAAAAGGATAGGAAACACCTTGTGTGAAGCTAAGGAAGAGTCGTTATGGACTTAAGCAAGCACCTATGGAATTATGTCATAAGTTTGATGCCTATTCTCATAGTGATATGAATCCATGTCTTTATAGAAGAAGACTCATGATGGTAGCCTTATCATTTTGATGTTATATGTTGATGACATGTTGATTGTTGCGAGTGCTCATGATAAGCTATATGCTTTGAAGACTTAGCTCAAGAAGAGCTTTGAGATGAAGGATAGGGTATGCCTCTCACATACTTGGTATGTGTATTATGTGCAATCACTTTAAAGGACTCCTCTACCTATCACAAAAGAAGTACATTCATAAAGTCCTTGAGTAGCTTGATATGAAAGGTGATAAGCCCATTGGCTACCCATTACCTTCTCATGTGAAGGTCAATCAGGTTGATTGTCCCTAGTCTGATGATAAGAAGGCCCAAATGGCCAAGATCCCATATGCATTGGTGGTGGGTAGCTTGATGTATGCCGTGATAGCTATTAGACTTGACATAGCATTTGTAGTGGGAGTTGTGGCTTGTTATATGGCAACACCTAGCAGGCTACATTGGGAAGTTGTGAAGGATATCATGAGATACCTTAAGGACACATAGATATGTGCATTTTTTTGTTGGCCAAGATACTGAAATCTTGGGCTACATATACTCTAATTATGCAAGACATGCAAATAGTAGGAAGTCCACCTCTGTCTATGTCTTCACTTTCGTTGGAGGTGCTATTTCTTGGATGTCCAAGGTGTAGAAATGTCTACTACCCGAGACTAAGTACATTGTAGCCACCACTGAGGCTTGCAAGGAGGCCCTATGGTTAGGCCATCTAATGGCAAGTATGACTATGACTCCTACATTACATTGGGACTCTATAAGTGCTATTCAATTGACATGTAATCTAGTCTTTCATGCAAAAATGAAGCACATTGAGGTTCACTATCACTTTGTCAGAGAGGTGGTTTAGGACAAGCAAATAGAACATTTCAAGATCTCGAGTGACGAGAATCTAACTACTCACTAAAAGTCTCATAGTGGGATGTTATGCCTTCCTTAGGAAGATGATCGATGTAGGATGAGATGATTTTATCCCCATCATAGTATACTTATATGTGTACATTATACTTTGTCACTTGTTTCTTGTTTTCTCCACAGTCAAGCACATTCACCTTTAAGTGGGAGGTTATTGGTGGCTAAAGTCCACATGTGCCTAGCTAACTACATTTTCTTGTACTTATTGTCCACACACATGTACACTATATGTGGTGACCATCTCTCACACTATCACTTTATTATTTATTCTTCACATGATAATAGAATAAGGAAATGCAAGTCACACATTGTTACTATTGGAGTTTCCACATATTGTCTTGTTCTCTCTTGCTTAAATCTCTGGGGCTCTTGATCATAGACCACTTAACCTTAGTCTTCATAAAATCCATCATGAATAAGAGCTCTTCAAAAATGAAGAATGGATTGAAATAAGGATTTCCCTCAATTCTTCCACTATGAATCAATCTTGGTCAAAGAGGTCTTCAATTCTTACGATATTCCATCGTCTTCAATGATCCTTGATATATAGAAGTTGTATGGTCAAGTGGTGAAGCTTTCAAGAAGATTTTTGAAGCTTCATTAAATCTTTCATGGCTATCCACTACTGTATGTTAGGGTTTTGTAGATGAATTTCAAGAAAGAAAGAAAGTATAGGCTCAAAAATTAGTCAAAAATTGGTCAATGTATAAGCAAGTAACCAAACAATACTTCAAAGTATGAAATCAAGCTTATCCTTGCCTATTCTAGACCTATAAGGCTACACAAATTGCACTTGAAATCATGCTAATCATGTTGAATACCTCCTCCTCAAAGCAATGTAAGAATGGTTATGGATATTAAGCTAATGAAGTTTAAATCCCTGTTAGAATAAGCATTTCTACCCTAGAGCCATAGATAAAGAGGTGTGAGTGGATTTATTCCATGGAAACTTGAAAGGGAACTTGAGGAAGATGAGTGCTTAAAGTACTAGAGGTTTTAGTCTCTTCTAATTCCTGGACCCTTTTTAGCCAAATGACCTACAAAAATGCTTCAAAATTAATAATAACATGCCAAATATATCATTATTCCTCCATATCTATCCAGATCTACCCCAAATAACTCTAGTCTTAACTCCTATTATTGGCGATAGAAGCATTGCTAGTCACAAGAATGCATCCCAAGGTCTAGACCACTGTATGTTTGATATTGAATTTTCTTATAAATAATAAAGCTAGATATGGATCTAATGCTTATGCTTTGATATTACTAAAATGAAGCTTCCTCTAACTAAAAATGAAGGAAGAGCCATCGATTCTTTGAAGTAACTAAGCATGAAGATTCAAGAAGTCATAGGGATATGATGGAATTACTACTAAGATGACGCTACACTCATGTTGAAACTTCAGCCTAAAAAGACATATCCTACTATATATGAATATCGAAAAAAGGGGGTGATGCCGAGATCCCACAGACAAGGAACATCATTAACCTACTTCTAAACAAGCGTAATGTACAAAATTAAACCACTAAAGACCTATTTCTATGATGGTGCATGTTGCATAAATTCTTTAGCTTGTTCACAAATGCTATTGGATTTCATTTACCACCAAGAATAGACAACTATGTGAGGCCTAGGGGCTAACAAGTCTATATTTAATGACCACTCAAGCAATTACAAAAATAAAAAATCATGGCATAGTCTCTAGCCTCATTGGCTCATGGGAGCAAGTTTTGAGCAATGTAGAATAGTATAAAAATTTCAAGAAGCTATGAGAAATATCTATTTTCATATTGGGCCTTTGGCCCACTTTTAGCTATAACATTAGGGAGAAGAGGAATGTACTTAAGCAAGCTTGAAGTAGGGAAAGTGGACTAATGAATTAAGTCTAATAAAAGTATACACACACATGAGGAAGGAAACTCTATATAGGGATTGGCCAAAGCATGCAAGTTAAATTGGGAGGTTTGTGTTAACATTTCAATTGTGAGAAATGAACAAGAAACCCTATCTATCCCACCTCTTAAGTTTGCAAGGGAGGGTCTTGAAGAAGGCCTTAGTGTCAAGATGATTAAGGCAATTAAGAGCAAAAGAGAACCAGATGTACAAAGGGTACACAAATTATGGTGACTATGTATTATAGAGGAGCAACTAATAAGAGATCTTAAAAAAGAACAAGCCCTTAAAGTTACCACTCAAAGTTAGGATATTTGCGGGGGAAATCGTAATGGGTGCAATTATGACAAGAGAAAGGCTCTAAGACAAGAGGATTTTGAGAGATGGAAGATGTAGTTGTGGAAAGGGGAGCTCTCTAAGGCATCCTTTTTTGTATGAATGCATAGCAACATGCATTTGGCAAGAAATTCTCTCCAACCTTGGTGTTCAGGGAGATGAGCACGAGGTTGGAGCTCGGCACCTCTGGTGGACTAAGAATGTAGGATAAATCTAGAGAGTTTAGTTTTCTCACTCTATCAAAGTCCTCATTCTATAGTCAATATGGGAAGCAAGCATAAGATTGCATTTTGAAAGGCTAGGATAGAAGTCAAATGAAAACAAATAGATGTGTTATTTGAGTATAACTTGTATGTTAGAGAATCTTGGAAAAAAGTAAAGTGACAAATTCCATGCTCTATAGACAATATGGAAAGGAAGCATATGATTAGTTTTTGAAAAGGTAGGGATAGAAGTCAAGTGGGAACAAATAGGCATGGTATTTGAGCATAGCTTGTATGTTAGAGAAGCATAGAAGAAAGGATTCGTGAGGGGTTATGTAATAAATACCCAAGCCGAACCTTGACCCTTGTATGCAAAAGATATTTTTTACACATGTAGCTTGTGATCATTTTTACTTTATCTTTTTTATGGTTTATTCTACTTATTTTGGTTTTTAAATCCAAAAAAATGAGGGAAAGCAACAACACTAATAATAATGAAAAGCCAATCAAATGCTTCCAATGCTTTGAAAACCCACACAATTTTAAAGAAGACAATCACCTCAAGCTCAAACGTCAACAGTGATCCAATGTGAACAATGATCAATCATCACTAATGCCAATGCCAACCAGGTAAATTATTGCATTTTCTATCATAAGCACATTCATGTCTTTTCATAAGTGTGTGTGGTAAGGTAGTGAAGCGGCCTCCTATTCACCTCATAGTCCAAATTCAACTCATCATCCTTGGGTTCTCTTCCACGTCAGATCTCCTTGTAGCATGTTCATAACCACTCAAGTAGATTTATGTGGTAATCTCCCACTTGCTTCAAAGCAAGGTGATGCATTACGATAATACGAGTATCTAACTAGAGCTTCTCACTTTAGTTTTCAATGTGTGCAAGTGTACTGTGGGGCACTTTGGCTCAAACAATCAGGCAAGGAGAGAGGTTAAGGGTATGGAAAATTGGGAGGCTATAGTGGAGGGAGAGGGGAAGATAAAAGATGGGAAAACAAAAAGTTGGATGAAGGCTAAGGTGAAGCGTGCAAAGGGGACATGTGAAAGACCTATGGCTCCACCCTTGCATTGATGATCCAAACTTGTAGATTTGCTCGATTAGTCAAGCAATCGTCTTTGGGTCTACCATAAGCAATTGCATCTCTTCCCCTTGTAATCAATAAGCCACACATAAGGTGTGACCATAGTTCATTGGATATGGAATTTATTTATTCGATGCTTGTTAAATAAGCAGATATTAGTGTCTATGATAACCAATGCTAGCTGATCAGACCCACCACTATAAAAACATATTACTATGTAATACTAATCCATTCTTGGAGGCATATTATTTGCATGATGTGTCACTAGCCATAGTGTTGGCGTGTCACTGCCATGGCGCTACTAGTTGGCACTAGCAATGGTGTGTGGCTTAGGCGAATCTCAATTTGTAGTGCATTCTATGTTGATGGCACAATTTCACAATGTTTGTTCAAATCCCTTCATAATAAAACATTTTGATTGGGTAGAAAAATTGACCGTTCAAAGTTTGCCTCTTCTTCAAGATGTTCATATTGCTAAGGGTCGATGAGGACTGATACTGCAACAAGGCTACTACTAGGAAGGGAGGTGCATGTAATGGTCTAGAGTTGAAAGTAAGCTACTCGCTTTACTCATCAATGGGACAACAAATCTTTAGGGTTTATCTCACATCTACAAATGCAAGACTTTGCTAGTTGATAGCTCACATGTGGTTTATGTGGATAGAGTCATCTACATATCTACATGATCCAAGGTATAGTGACTTTATGATCATAGCATTGGCTTATGGTTGTAGTTTACATATATGCTAGCATTGGCATATACTAGTTGGGACATCATCTGGAACCTCATTTTCCTTTGGACAACGATAGCTTAGTCTTCTTTAGCATAAAAAATTTTAAGCTTAAGTGTAAAATTGAAAAGTGGACACTCTCTTACAATGTGGCACAAGACTAGTCTCATTGTAGGTACTAGAGAGAGAGAGAGAGGTTGTAGTCATTGCAAGCACAAAGAATAATAGTCCTATTGGCTATAAGCATTGAATATGAAGAGTTAGTTATATATATATATATATATATATATATATATATATATATATATATATGTATGTATGTATGTATGTATGTATGTATGTATGTATGTATGTTTAAGTTATTAGTTAATAACATAATATATATTAGTGTATTATTTATTAGTTCATTTTAGCATTTTAGTTCTCTCTCTCTCTCTCTCTCTCTCTCTCTCTCTCTCTCTCTCTCACATTATCCATTACTAAGTTTTAGTTGAAAAAGATAATATATTACTACCTTAGAGCATTACTTAGTTAATTACATATTACTAACTTGATAGTTAATTAGTGTATTAAACTAATATACTTTACTCATTTGGTTTTATCTCATCATTGCAAGGTTCATTTTAACACACTCAACTCCAATTTTGATATGTATAATTTTTCATAAGGTTAAAATCTATCTTCTTTCCTTGTTCTCATAATCAATAGTAAAGAAAAATAAAGAAAAGAAAACAAAAGTACATATATTTTTAAAAGACAGGGAAATAGCACTTTTCTCTATAATTGTAAAACAACGATGAGACTTGTGCCAACTCTTCAACATGCTACCTTTATAGAATGTTGTGTGTTTATTTGTGTCATTGTGCTTTTCTGAAGGAATAAGTTAATTCTTAACAAAAGATTTAGTGAAATGTGAAAGCCACTACATCCTAAACGTTGACCAAGGAACTTTCTCGTTTTTTATTTTTATGTCTTGCAAGGTACTTTCGATGTTCTATTTTGCCTAGATATGGTTATAAACATATTCCATTTAATAAGTTTAATATCATACATTCATTTTATATGGAGGGATGTCCCTCTCTTTGAGTGCTATCCTCGAGAGAGAATGTTTACATGGCATGTATAGCCCCTACCCAAGTGCTATTCACCTCTTTGAGAACTAGAAAAATGTGAAGCCCTGCAAGCAAGGCAAGCCAAAGACATGCTTCTACCCAAGTGTGTCTCCTAGGATTCACACTGTTGTGCAACTATTCTTTGCCCAAGTACGGGCTACATGCCCTTTCCTCATGATACATATCATCACCTACCTGTGGATTGATGGATGAAGGGCCCGCACGTCATCGAGGATTCGCGTAATGAGAATTTAAAGAAGCAGATACTGACCTATACACCCATGGTAAAATATTTACAAGAGATTACTAAATATAGTGGTGAGGTTGTCATTTTGGAGCCCCTTGTCTCCCTACTTGGAGCGGCATCCGGACCTAGTTTATTGATACTACTATCCTTCGCATCTATAGAAACTGAGAATGCATTGGGGACCCGGGCAAACAGAAAAATCATCTTTCATTTCTTCACATATTCTAACAATTTGGAGCGGGATCCATGGATTACATGCCCCATAGGCTTGGTCTAGCAACATTAGGGTCGGTAATTGCTTTGGAACATTGAACAATAGGAGACTTGTACAGGCTTATATGCTTCAACAATTTTGGGTGGGATTCATGGACTGCATGCCATGTAGGCTTGGGTCCTGCAAAGTCAGGTTCAGCAATTGCTTTGTGAGATCATGCATTACGAGAATAGTATAAATATGAATTGACTCTAAGCAGACCCATGGGTAACTGTTAAACAATGATGAACCAAACATCCTTGGCAACAACCCACCAAAAAAAAAACACTAAAGACCGATCATCACATCACCTATTTCTCAGAATTCAGTCCTCCTGCCATACCTTAACCTGCTGGTAAACAAGAAGACTTGGGGAGCTTTCTGAACAGACCATCTGTGGCAAGTGTCAACTTGCTTTTCAAGTAGCATGGCCTGCTGCTGCACATGAGACTTGTTGGCACTCTGATTACTCCACTGTGGTTCTCATGTTTATTGTGCTGCTGCACATCTTGCGGTGCTCTCATGGACTCATCCAGATGGACAACAAGAGTTGGACGATTCATCTGAAGCCATAGAACAGCATCCTGTGTCACACACTTACATTTCTTGATCTTAACTTTCACGAGATTCGGGCAACCCGTGATGAGGAATTCTAGAGCATGGTCTGAGATCGGGCAATTCTTGATACATAACCTCTTCAAAGACCTGAAGGTCCCTGCTATGCAAGAAATTTCTTGATCCCCAACAGCTTTACTATTGCATAAAACCAATCTCTCAAGCTCAGTGCAACTGCAACCAATCCTGTCAAGACTTGTTTCACTTAGATCCACTCCTATTAAGATGAGCTCTCGCAGCAGTGAACAGTTATTGGCAAGAGACAACAACCCTCGGTCACCGAGACAGTTTGTCTTCCTATCATCTACATGAAGCTTCCTCAAGCTTCTGCATCCATTGGCAATACTCGCAATGCCAAAATCTGTGCAATCAGAGAGCTTAATCAAAGTGAGAGCCTCTAGCTTAGAGCAACAAGAGATGGCATGCAATGCCTTATCACTTATTTGTAACGACTGGCAATGGAGTTCTACAAGCTCGGTCAAATTGCTGACCACAAGCTCAAACAGCCTATCCCAGTAGCCAGGGTTTCTTGCAAGCACCAATGTTCGTAGATGCTTGGAACTTGATATCAATGTGCCAAAGAGCTGAGCATTGAAAAGGTCTTTGAGAGACAGACTCTTAAGCTTGCCTCCCCCAGTCACAATGACCTTAGGGTTATCAATGAACCTTCTAAGCCTCTTCACAGAGAGATCTTCGAGCTCTCTGCAATTTTGTAATAAGGCATTCAACCCTCTTGCTCCAAATCCACAAGAGCCACAAGAAAATACTCGGAGAGACCTGCAAGATTTGGAAAAGCTTTCAAGGCCTTCATCTGTCAACGCTTTGCAGCCCTTCAAATTCAGCCTTTGAAGTCTCTTACAAAGTTTACCAGCCAGTTCTAAGGTCTCATCATCCACGCTAGGAGATTTGCGGTGCCATTTCAATGAGAGAAAAGTGATGTGATCAAACCGAAAGAGTATAGCAGGCAAGTCTCTGAAAAGATCAACCCGAGCCTTGAGTGTCAAGTGATATCGAGATGCAGCATCAATACAGTGCCATCGTTTACAAACAAGAGAGCATGCATTTCTGTCTTCCACAGTTAGCATGGAGAAGATCAGGGCCATGCACTCTTCTGGAAGAAACTGTGTGAAATCCACTTGCTGCAACATCTTCTGCACAAATCCTAGGTTCCACATACCCTCTTCTTGTTGCTGTTGCAAAACCCTCTGCACCAGACCTAGGCCATCCCCTGGCACAAGTCGTGACTTGCAAAGATCAACTCCTTGCAAGAGCTCAATTTCCAAAGGATTAAAAGAAGAGTGTCCTTGTCCCATGCCCTTATTTACCACATGGGAGAGCAAACCATGGGCATACACCTTCTGCTGCAAAAAACCTAACATGTCCTGCTTGTAGACAGCTCTTTTACCGAAAGATGAAGGTGGAAGACCCCTGCTTTTCAACCCAAACGCAAATAAGTCCTGGCTATGACCAGCTGAGATGAAGGTGAATGTGAAGGTGCAAATCCAGCATCTGTGCTACCCGCATAGCTATGGCAACGGACAACATTCATGGCCTGCTAAGATGAAGGTGAAGGTGGATGTGGATGTGAAAATGCTGTATCTGCACTTGATTCTGTCATGGCGATGGCCAATGGCAAAATTTGGCTTCGTGCTCTGGCCAACTAAGTACCTCCGTGGCCATGGTAAGGAAATTCAAGTCCTGGCTATGGCCAGGTAAGATGAAGGTGAAATTCCTGGATGTGTACTCGCTGCTTCCATGGTCATGGCTATGGCAGTGGACAAACTTCAAGTCCTGGCTGTGGCCAGCTAAGATGAAGGTGAAATTCCTGGATATGTACTTGCTACTTCCATGGCAATTGGAAATGGATGACATTTCCTAGTCAAATGCTTTTATAGCTGCACCAAGGAACAGGTCTACTGTCTCAGCATCAGGATTATAAGCCTGTTGCGGGAACCATACCTCGCCATAGCTGCTGGATCTGTGTCTGCCTCGCATGTGAAAGGGGGACAAGACAGGAAGGGAGGGGGAGATGAGAGGGAGGCAATGATGGCCTGTCATCCACGATGGGGGTGGCACTTTGGACAAAAGATGAGGTGGAATCATTGCGAGGGGATGATGCCACAGTGGCAGGAAAGCCCGACCAGCAGGCCACGTTCCAAAGACGAGCCAGGCCCGCAAGGACAGCAGCTTTGCTTTGCTGCTGGCTTCGGGTGGGGGCCCTCCCTCTCGAGACTCTACTACTGCCATTCGTCGTCGTCGCTGAGTCGCCATAGCCAGACCTCTCTCTATCTCACTCAGAGGGGGCAACTGTATAGGCCGTATTCACAGTAAAATTCAGCATGCCACTGGCACACACAACATTTTGCGTGTCTTTTCAGGCTTCCCTTTACCCTTTCACAAAAAAACCAAACCAGTTTTACATTTTTGGTGGGGGATATAAAAGCTTCATGAGCTTTGCAAGTTTGTTTTGCCTATAGCAAATGGGGCAGTCAGGGGGTCTAGTCGTTTTCAAAGCTTCATGAGCTTTGCAAGTTTGTTTTGCCAATAGCCGATAGTGCGGTTAGGGGGTCTAGTCGTTGTGTAGCAGAAATTAAAACCTCACATTCTTTTTTTTAATGTTTTTTAGTTCACCTCGCCAAAAATTTCAACAGGATTACCTCACCTTTCACCCAAAGGTAAGTACTCTGCAAAGCTGCCTAGTTGTGGGATTCGATCCTTAGACCTGCATCAACTCATGCACTCTGCAAATCTGCCCAATTGTGGGATTTGATCCTTAGAATGCATCAACTCGTGCACACGCCCAACCAACTAAGCTACCGCTTCTTCTTTTTTGTAATGCATAGCTTATTATATTAGTGGTAAATGTGATTACAACATCATTTAGATGCAACATGGCACTATGCCATCTAGCTTCGCTTCTTACAAAAGAGCCTGTAGATCCAATGCATGGGCTTGAGACAACCTAAAAGAGCTAGGGTTTCTGCCTTCAAAAAATTGGTTGACACCGATGGCTAAAAGTCCCCTCCATTGGGCTGCCACTCATTGCTAAAATCTTATATTCTTCGTAGAAATCTAATGAAAACCCTTAACTCAAAGTTTGGATGGATTCCATTAATCCATTACATATATTTACCATTTTTTCACTAAACTTTTCTTATATCTTTCGAAGGAGATATAAAAACCTTTGATTAAATTCTTCATACGAGTTATAAAAACGTTTAATTACGTTTTTGGTAGGAGATGTAAAAAAGTTTCACTTGAAATTTTGAAAGGATTTGTTTATCATAATTACGTGTAATTGTGTTTTTACATTTTTGGTAGGAGATATGAAAACCTTTAATTACATTTTTAGTAGGAGATAAGAGGTCTTTAACTCAAAATGTTGGAGGGATTTGTTAATCGTAAATACATCCCCAAACCACCAAGTAGCTTGTGTTACCAAGCTACCTTACATGCTCCAATTGCAACACCTATGTACTCTACCTTTGTGTACTAGACAAGTCAACTATTGGTTATTTCTTGTTGCTCCAAGTAATAATAGTACTCCCAAAGGAAAACATAAAACCACTTGGATCCAGTAACAAGCTTGCTCATAGATTTTATGGACCCTACAAGATCCTGAAGCATATTGGAGACTTGGCATATAGATTGGAGCTACCCTCTTCCACTAAGCTTCATAATGTATTCCATGTTAGTTAGCTCAAGCCTTTCTATGGTACTCCTGTTGGTATAGTTGATAAGCTACCACCTATTGATGAAGAAGTTCTTATTCAGTACATCCCTGAGGCTGTCATAGGTTAGCATGAGAAGAAGCTTCACTCTTGCCTGATCATTGGATATTTGATTAAATGGGGAGGTTTGCCACTTCAGAGAGTTTCTTGGAGGCCTAATTCTATACTAGACGAGTTTCATTACCTATAGGACACATTGGTGGTTTAAGCATACTAACTATGGAGTTTATAGTGCAGACAGGGTCCTACAGCAAACTGTTTTGGAATAGTTTTTATTCTACCCAATTTTTAGAATTATACCACCCACATTGGGTTAAAGTACTCTTCAAGAGCTATGTTTTGACATGTGACATGCTTCGTTTGGTTACTTCTACCAAAAGTTATGGAAATTTTGATTGAGCAAGGATGAACACCACCCCCCATTTGTGTTGAAAATACCTAAAATACCCCAAAATCCACCAAAAATATCTTTCTTAAGTGCTTACTATACCCTCAAATATAGTATAGAAGATTCCTAATATTGTATATTGAAAAGTTGTATATGGATGATTTTGATCCATCAATGAGGAAGTACAATAATGTTGATTTATATGTTCTAAGAGACACATATGTGATTACTCATGGACCTAGCAATGCTCATCCACATGCAAGTTTTTACATTGGAACATATGCCAATAGAGAATGAATGATGAGATAGAATGATGCATAGAGGAGAGATAAAGTGGGTAGATTACCTTTAGCTCTATCATGAAATGCCATGTTTGGAGGGGATATTCCCTTCCTTAGGGTACTCCACCAACTCAAATCCACCCCGTGAATCTCAAAGTCCAAGTCAAAGCTACCCAACCACACACAAATCATGTCGACCTTGACAATTCCAACAAGTTCTTTTGACTTGCACATGACTCAACTCTAAGTTCTTAATACTATGTAATATGGCATTATTCACGTTCCTCACACATGGATCCTTAATGAGGATGAAGATGATGAGGACTATAGATAGTGATTTTGTTTTTCAACCTATTATGATGTTTGAGGTGTGTTCTTGGTTAGAGCAAATTGAACTACTTTATAAACATGTAATGTAACCTACATTTTACTTTTTCAAAAATTGAACTACTCCAACACACAACTCCCAAAAGTGTTGAACCCATTCTTTTCCATCTTATTGCAACTAAATATGTTGGTCAACAAATATGTTGGTCAAGGTTGACATTGAAATTGTATCCATGATACTATGTGAATAAGGGAGTTGGAAAAGTGTTGAAACTTGAGAGTAAATAAAAAAGATGGTGATAGCAGCCACCTACATTGTAATCCATTCAAGAATTAAAGAGGATCCATCCTTCTACTCTTACACATCCACAACCTCACTACTTCATGGCATTCTTACATAAGGGCTTGACAAGCACATTTAATTTGAACCACTTACACTTGGAGAATGTATTTTTCATCTTAAGGCTTGCTAATTTTTGCATATGATGCTTGGAGCTACTAAGGCACAACAAGCAATTCCATACTTCACTTGATGGATACATTCTCCAAATCAAATATGGATAGACAAAATGAATGATTCCCTATATCTTAACAACCTAGAACAAGTAACTTCTAGGGTTCGCTTCACCACACCCCTTAACATATGCCTCATTCAAGAAGAAATCAATATGAAGGAATTTGGGGATCTACCTTGTTATTATAGCCTTGCATTATCCTACCAAGTTGAGTTATTTTAAGTTTCTAAGAAACAATGTCACTAAACATATGTAGCAGAAACTATTACAGGGAAAATGTGGCTTACTAACTCTTTGGTCAAGTGAAAGATTTATAGGCTCAAGCCAATAACCCAAACATGAGCTCTAAAGTCTCTTAAGACAAAAGGGCTTAATATCATATACCGTATGCTATACTCAAGCAATTTACTACCTCACAAGCATTATCACCTTTTCAATTTTAACCCTTGGGGACTTCATATATGCCACATGCACTTGGAAAGCTATGCACACCAACTACATTTCATCCCCCAAAGTGGTGAACATGGATTGTTTGGTAGTCTACTTAAATCAAGAGGTTTTGAGGTGACAACTTACCAGCCAACATTGTCCCTCCTAAAAGGCCAAATTTTATTCTTGTATCCATAAAGAAGGTCCCTCGATGCTCAACAAATGAAATTTATTATTGAACTTTTTGGTATGTGATAGGCATCATTGATAAGTAGCATGGATTAGATGATGAAATAAAATGGAACAATGCCATCAATCTATGCACCAAAAAGTACTACAATGAACTAGATGCCCAATGGTCTATTCTAGATCACAGTTTCATGCTCAAGAATCTTTGTGGCCACAAATTTAGACAATTTTCTCTCCATGGATTTAAAATATTTCATTTCCCATCTTTTCACTTTTTGCTTGCACTCACCTTTCAACAAATAAAGCATAAGTTTGACTATGGGTGGCTGATTTAAGTTATGCAATATTAACAACAATGTCTTTTTACAAAACCCTTTACACTTTTAATGGTACTTCACATGTGTCTAAGTAACAAAAGTTGATTTCTCCTTTCTTACTTTTGAGTTTTTACAATAAGAAATGTAAATATAGAAATCCGTTAAAGTATTTTTTACACAAGAGGGTACCTAAAACAAGAAAGTGAATAATACTTATTGGCCTAAAAAGTGCACTATGATCTGGTGAACCTTTCAAAAGGATTCTTGTAAGAAGCCAAATTAGTTGAAGCTACAATTGTTCTTCTACTTTTGTACTCTCCTTTCCTTGCATTTGTGGACAAGTTTTCAAGCTATAACCTAGATATCAAATATTTAGACTAGGCTACCTGCTACCTTCTTCTACAAGGTATTATGACTTGAAAATGGAATATTTAGCCTAGGCTACTTACTAACTACTTGTACAAAGGTATGAGTTGATATCATGTCTTGGTCCCACTTTCATAAAAATGATTAATATCTCATCAAAAAGATATGGTGGAGATTTTCTCGAAAACAAAACATAAGCACTACAAGGCTAAAATAAGCTTGATGAAAGAGAACTTTTCTCTTTGCAATACATCACATGCCTATCAAGGAAAGCAAACCTCCTTCATCAACACATAATTTGCATGAAATGATATAAAGCATGATAAAAGAAAAGATTATTTTGTGAACATGACCACATGCCTATAATGCATAAGATTGATGCAAGCATGGAGGAGATAAGTGTATAACCAAATATAGTTCTATCCAAGTGAATAGTCATTCTACACATTCAATATGAAATTTGTGTGAGTGAATGCCATTTAAATGTATAGCTTATTTGAAGTTTTTCCTTACTTTAATTTTTATGATTTTCATTTTTTAAATTAACATTTAGTCTAAGGGCATATTCCATTCATATGATCAAGGTTTTGTATGTCAAAATGTGCAAAATGTATTCGATAATTTGGAAGAATACTCTCTAAGGAAATACCATCAAAGTAAGAAACTCAAACCTCTTTTATCAAAGAATTTATTTCCTTTAAAGAGGTATAAGCACTTAGATATAGTTTTATAGCACCTAACCCTTGAGTTTAAAGCAACAAATTGCAAGATTATTATTTCCCTCAAATGCTACCTAAGTAAGATGGCCATGAGATGAAAGAATATGCAAACACTTGCTCTACTCATTCTAAGGTCAAATAATGGTGCTTGTCTTATTGCTCCTTGTGCTCCATTCCTCCTTTTGTTGTATACATGACCTAAAAATAAGGTCTACCATGTCCCTGTACCAAGTTATCTTTCACATGACTACCCCTCATTGTTGTCAAATCTATAGGCTTAAATTGTGCTCGAGTGTTGTAAATAGAATGGAGCTAGAATGCTTTTGTGTCTTCATTCTCCTTTGGCACTCAATGGGTCATTCTTATGAAAGGAATGAAAAACCTTAGTGCACTCACTCTAAGGTCACTTAATGGTGCTTGTCCATGTTACTCTTTGTGCTTCATATTTATCCTTTTGATGTGGAGATTATCCTCAATGCCAAGAAGCTCTATAAAGATCCTTTGCTAAATCCTCATTCACATAATTGCATGCATTCATGGTAGCTCCCTTTTTTGTCATGCTAATAAAGTTTGAATTTTGCATGGGTGTTGTGATTGCAATGCTATTATCTCCTCACTCTCCTACACCACTCAATGGGGCATCCTTTAGTTACCTCTTCTAAGTTATAATAATCCTGGACTGATCAAGAGCTCACTCGAGTTCAAGGGCCACTCAAGAGCACACAAAAGCTTACTCCCATACTAAAGCTAAGAGGTGAGGGGGAGGAGGAATGTAGAGAAAAACTTTAAAAACCCCAAAAGAGAGTAGAAAGAGTGGTGACTGGCTAGCCATGACCACAAGCTCAAAAACAAATAGAGAGATTCAAACTTCAACAAAAGTAGAAAAGCATGAGAATAAGAAAGGCAATAAATGTTGAGAAACATGGATCTTGAGCAGGGTTTAGCTATGGAGGATGGAATACATAGACATGAACCATGATGACATAAACAAGAGACAATGACTGTTACTCAAGTGAATTAGGTTCCAAGATTAAGTGCTTGGACTCATAAACACAATCTTGAGTAGGACATGACAAGGACATAGATTAGAAGTACAAAGTACAATATCATTGCATTGAAATAAGAACTAAGTATATGCTTATGTAGCCTTTGGTTTGTTCCACTCTCCTCACTATGCTTGTGGATACAGAGCATCTCTTCCTAGAGCATGTAAGAAACTGGGAAGAATAGTGGTTTAAGTGTGAAAATAATAGTAATACCATGTCACACTGACATGGTATTACATTGACATAGGTATAAAAGGAGGGGACATGTAAGTGGTTTAAGTGTGAAAATAATAGCAATACCATGTCACACTGACATAGGTATAAAAGGAGGGGACATGTAATTTTTCTCATCTTTTGTCACATTAATACATTGCAGTCCTTCTCCTCATTACCTGGCTCTTAGCTTCAATGGCTTCTTACTTCTTTATGTCTTTCTCTCTCCAATTCTAGTATTTCTCTCTCCTCATCACTCTCTTTCTCTCACTTCTACACTCCATCTCTCTCTTCTATAGTCTTCTCTCTCCTCTTTCTCTCTCTCTCTAGTTCACTTCTTGACAAGTGGTATCAGAGCATTGGTCTTTGATCCATTTTCCTCCATTCCAATTCAAATTTTCACCTTAAAAACCAAATTCAAACAAGTACTACAGGTACTAGACATGGATAGTGACTAGTAGTGGCTTGCAAGACATCCATAGTTAGATGAAGACTATATCTGGAGATCTTCAAGGACAGATACCATCAAGATCTCCTTCTATCTTTCAAACCCCTGCTCCTCTTGACAAAGCAACACTTGATCAAGCTTCCTTGCTTTAGGTTCTTCATGTTGATAACCAATATGCCAAAGAAGAGCTCAACTATGGAGTATAAAACATGCTTGAAAAATGCAGTGCATTTTCTTGCCTGATTTTAGCTCGAGTACTAGTCCTACTACTCATCTCCCAGGCAATGGTGTTGAAGCTGACCTTTGGCATGCTGAAGCTTCCACAAATTCATGACCAAGTTGGTATTCTCCTCTTCTCCCATTTCTGAGAAACCCTAGCCATGGATAGTCATGAAAGCTTCAGCTCAAGCTCTGATTTCTCTTCAATTTCTTGAAGATTCTTCCTCATTTCAGCTAGTGGAATCATTTCAGTAAAGGATTCTTGAAGAAATTGCAAGGATTGAGCACGAATGGCCAAAGATTGGAGCTCAAGAGCTTCTATGGAGTCAACATTTTGGGGGAAATGGGTTTAATGCTTCAATCTTAAGCATCTAAAGCTTCAAGATTGCTTCTAAGCATTAAATACACAAGCCTTGAAGATTATTTTGGCAACATTGGACCACTAGAGGCTTCATCAAGCATTTGGGTATTAATCAAGTCATCATCAACCATATCAAAGTATGCTACTACCATGTTGATATTCCCACTAAGGAAAAAGGTGGATGCCAGGGGAGATAGTGAGACAAAAGAGAGGTGACCCTCCCTCACTATTAAAGATCCCGAAGAGGTGCAACCAACTGACCCAGGGGGAACTTTGCCCACCTTCCGGTGATTTGGAGCCTGTGTAGGGATCCTATCTTGCTATTTTATCCCTCACACAGGTACAACAAGTGAAGAATTGAAGTTTAAAGTGCTTTCAAAGACTTAAATACCTTCAAGAGCAAAACAGGGACTTTATAGGACACTGTAGACTATATACATGTCTTTACAAGTACCAAATTCATTATTAAAGTACATGTGCAAGTATTACAGGGTGCCCACAAGTCCTATTCAGCCTCCTACAACGTCTGATAGCCATTTGGGACCACCATTTTACTCTTATAGGTGGAAACACGGTATTTATAGGTTGAAATAGGGTGCAGGCCTAGACAGTTCAGACTTAAAGATTGAATTGTGGAATTTTCTATACTAAACCTATTATGATGTGCTATATCTCATCTTAAAAAGGCAATTGTTGATTCCATTTGAATAAAAAATGTTGCAAATCGGAGTCTCCTAGCTCCATTTATAGCCAATTTTCTGATAGGGGGCATTGTAGGACTGCACTATTATGGCAGAGCATAAAGGCAAGAATAAGGTTCATGATGAGCATGCACAGCAAATCAAAGATTCCATGTTGGATAATACACCTCAAGAGGGCCTTAAAGAGCCTCAAGTGCATGGGGAAATCATTGCACTCAACAATATCATGTGTGAACATGAGAATAGCATGCCCAATGTCATATGGAGCTATTATCAAGAGTGGAGCAAATGGTATTGTCTACTAGTCAAACGAAGTCTTCCATTGAGAAGTTGGTAGATTCCACTATTCAAACAAAGGCTTCCATTGGCAAATGCTCAAATAATGGCTCAATTCTCCGATGGATGAAAATGCAAATGGGAACCAAAGAAGCTAAGGAGAAAGTCACCTAACCAAAATTGTCAAGGTCATGGTATCATTGGACAAAGGGGTATTCCAAATAGCCAATATGAAGTAGGTGAGACTTCACAAAGTCATGATGACTATTTAGGCATTTTGAATGGTGTCAATTCCCAATCTTTTAGGCTAAATACCCAACTTCCTAGAGATTCTCTACCAATGGGAAGGTTTCATACTAGTTCTTAGGCACCTATTGGGAGAGTTTCATCTTATCTTAGGGGTTCCATGGCTAATACTCATGACCAATATATTTTTGGAGAGCAACAATTTCATGAAAGAGAGTTGAAAGATTCTATTATCATTTTGGCAAAGTACAATGGTCAATCATCTTCACCATTTGATCTAGAGGAATGGATTTCCGAATTGGAATCTTACTTTGTCATATTCCCTAGAACTAATGATATGAAGATTCATTTTTCTTACTTGCATTTGGAAGGATTTACGCATACTTGGTGGAGATACATTAAGAAGGAGAACATACTTGTAGAGAATTAGGATGCGTTCAAGATACTTATGGCTGAGGTCTTTGTCTCTCCTCTTGAAAAGGAGAAATTGGCACGTAGATGGTATGGATTAGAGCAAAGAGGCCTAAGTGTATGAGAGTGTACCAACCAATTCCTCAATCTTACCATGTATGTAGAGAGCATTAGTGATGAAGCTAAGCTGCACACGTACATGTATGGTTTAGAGCCATTCTTGTCAACTGATGTTATGGCTCAAACCCTACCACTCTTTTCAAAGCTATTGACCTTGCGGAATGCTATGAAAGGAAATATAGAAGAGAGTCCTCATTTCAGCCTAATTATGGATAGCCAAGGACTGTTTTAAAATAGGGACAAGTTGGCAATGTTTATGGCAGCGATCATGTACCAAGTGGGAGCTTAAGAGTGCCGACTTATCCATCATTAAATCCTCAAAGCAATTTCATGACAGTAACTAGTCCAAGAGTAGATTTCAAACAAGGGGGGACAGCAAGCCTAAATCTATTTCAACCAATATAAATCTAATGTCTATTCCTATGGACCTCTAAAAAGAAAGAAATGAAAATGGCTTATGCTTCAAATGTGGGAAAAAGTATACAGCTGATCATGCCACCAAGTGTGTATACAAAAATGCAAAAGTCAAGGTTCATAGTATGTTAGCCTTTGAGGAATTTGAAGATGACATGGATGAGGCCAATGTAATTGTACCTACTGTTGAAAATAATGATCTTGAGGAAGAAGTTGGGCAAGAATATTTTTATGATCCGACCAACTCTTTTCCTTTTGATTTAGGTGGGAGTGTTCCCTTCGACCCATGAGGGATTTATGATGAGCCACTTGCTCTGCCACTAGTTGTTCCATTTCCATGGATGCTTGGACAAGTTCTAAGAGCCCTAATTACACTTCGTATGAAGGGTGATATTCATGGGAAGGACATGTTCATCTTGATAGATAGTGGCAGTACACACATTTTTGTGAATAAATCTATTATGAACAAGCTGAATTGTCTTCCCACCATTGACTTACAACAACCCATAAGAGTTCACGTGGCCAATGGTGAAGAAGAAATCAACACTCAAATATGTCCACCAGTTTCTTTACAGTTGGCAGAGAATTATGAAGCAACAGTAAACTTGATAATCTTGAAAATGGGGCCCATAGATATTGTATTTGGTTGTGATTGGTTGATGACATTAGGCAAAATCACTATGGATTTCTCACAACTATATATGGAGTTTATCTTTGATGAAAAACTCATTCATTTATAGGAAATTCCTAGTAAATCAGATTTTCAGTTTATCACCATTCAATAACTCAAAAAGGAGTACAAGAAGCGCTCACGGATCTTTGTTTTGCACCTAAATAAAGAGGTTGAAGATCAATCCACAAAGTTAACAAGTCACCCAGCTAGTTTGAAAGCTCTTCTTGAGGAATGTAAGGATTTGTTTAAGGTGCCTACATCATTGCCTCTCCCAAGAGAGTAGCAGATCACCCTATTGATTTGGAGCCCAACTCAAAGCCAATTAATAAGCCACCCTACAAATTGTTTAGTGCAGGAAAAAGTAGCCAAGCAAATCAAGGAGCTTCTTGAAATGGGATTCATTGAACCTAGTTCTTCACCCTATGCATCTCCGATCTTGTTAGTTAAAAAGAAAGATGGATCTTTTAGGATGTGTATTGATTATAAGGATCTTAACAAGATCATAGTGAAGAACATATACCCCATATCTAGAATTGATGATTTTTCTTGATGAGCTTAAGGGGACTAGATTCTTTACGAAGATTGACTTGAGGTTAGGGTATCACCAGATCCGTATGCGAGAGCGTGATGAAATCAAGATTGCTTTTAGGATTGATCAAGGACTCTTCCATTTCCTAATGATGCCATTTGGGCTTACAAATGCTCCAGCTACCTTAGTATAATGAATAAGATTTTACACCCTTTCCTCTTTTAGTTTGTCGTGATCTTCTTTGATGACATTTTGATTTACAGTAAGACCCTTCAGGACCATTTATCACACATGAGGAAGGTTTTTGATGTATTGAGGCATCGCAGACTCTTTACTAAGGAGAAGAAATGCTCTTTCATGCAGACTAAAGTGGAATACTTGGGACATAATGTCGGGGGAAAAGGGATCTAGGTTGACCCTGAGAAGGTGCAGTTTATTAAAGATTGGCCAACACCTACTACCACTACTTCACTTAGAGGATTTCTTAGTCTATCTTCATTTTATCATAGATTCATCAAGCATTAAGTGGCTATTGTAGCTCCTTTGATTGATAGGTCGAAGAAGGAAGCTTCCTTTTGGGATGCTCTTGCAGATAGTAGCTTCAACCAATTAAAGGAACTCCTTACTTTTGCTCCTATTCTAGTATGCTTGGATTTTTCGAAGGAGTTTAGCGTATAGTGTAATGCCATTGGCCGATGCATTGGGGCTGTTTTGTTACAGGAGCATGGAGTGATTGCCTTTGAAAGCCACAAGCTTACAGATAAGAAAATGACTATGAATGTTTATGACCAAGAGATATTACCTATCTTGCATGCAATAAAGAAATGGCATCATTATTTGTATGGCAGCTACTTCAGAGTTCAAAGTGATCACAGGGTCCTTAAGTATTTTCTCACTTAGTCCAATTTTACTCCTAAGCAGTGTAGGTGGGTAGCTACACTACAAAATTATGATTTTGACATCACTCATATGAGGGGAAAAGACAATGTAGTGGCTGATTCTCTTTCTCATATGTGGGCTTACAAAGTTTCAGCAATGATTGAGCTACATAGTGACTGGATTGAAAAATTATAGGAGACTTATCTTTTGGATGAAGAGCTAAGCCATATTTTTCAAAAATTACAACAAGGTCTCATGGAAAATAACTCGCATTATTAGCTTCAAAATGGCCTAATTTGGTTAAATGTTGTCATTCCCTCTACTTCTTCTTTTATACGAAAAATCATGGAGGAGTTGCATTCTTTGCCTTTAGCTAGACACCTTGGAGTTTTCAAAACCTATGATAGGATCAACAAAAGCTTTTATTAGAAAGGACAGTGGAAAGATGTCAAAGATTTTGTCATGAAGTGCATGCCTTGTCATAGCAGAATAAGGATATCACCCATAAGCCAGGTGGTTTGTTGCAACCATTATCCATTCCTACAAGCATATGGACGCATATTACCATAAACCTCATTATGGCTTGCCTACTACCAAAAAGGGATGGAATAGTGGTGGATAGACTCACTAAGGCAGCCCATTCTATTCCAAACAAAACCCATACGGCATTTGTCGTCTTAGTACGTAGAGCTCTCCCTTCCACTTGATTAGTCAAGTCTTCATGAGCAAGCACAAGATACCTCATTTGCCAAAGACCTGTAGGCATTGTGACCAAATCCACCACCCACTTAAAATGAAGAGACAATGGATATGTGGGTTGCAATCCATCCCGATGTCTCATAGTTGAATACATTTGACATGTCATACATGTTTCCACAAAGTGAGCAACATCCTTATACATACCCTGCCACCAATATCTTTCTTTGCTCTTTGTAAAAGTATCCCAAACACCTCTATGACCAGTCCACAAAATTTCATGAAATTCTTGCATTACTTTTACTTGTGAAGCTCTGTCACCCAAAACTCGCAATGGCATACCCTGTTTCTTTTTAGCATGTTTCCATAAGTATCCATCTTTTAAGAAAAATCCATAGGCTTTCCTCTTGATCTTCTTAAACTTCTCATCTGACCATTCATCTCTCTTTGTTAATGTACTTAGATATTGACCAATTCTCAGCCATTCTCCTGCATATTTGTCTTCCATAAACACTTCTGCACAAGATGCAAATCTAAAGTGTCTTCTCTTTGTTGTCCAAGGTTCTATTAATGCTGTAGCAACACTTTGCATTACTAAATTCACTCTTGCAACATCATTTTCAGCCATAAGAAAGTCATCTTCTTCCTCCTCATCCATCATCCCATCTTCATTCTCATAGCGTGCTCAAGATAACATGTCTGCCACCACTGGGTTATCTCTTCCTGCAATATGCTGAAATTTAGGGTTCAAAGATTTGATGTATGCAATCCACTGGAGCATAGCAATATCCGGGGTAGCACAACTAGTAATCATACCCAATACTGGCAAACAATCAGTCTCAATGACTACATGAGCACCCATAAAATACTCCTCATCACATTTAAGGGCTATCACAATTTTCCATAATTCTCTTTTTACTTGTGGATATCTTCTGTGTCGTTCAATCAATACTTTTGCACCAAAGCGTATTCATACCTTTCCCCTTCCTCATCATCTTGCCCAATTGCCCATCCAATCCCGATTGGGCTTGTATCAACAGTAATAATGATAGGCTTTCCATGTGAATAGTCAGACTTTCTCAACGTAGGAGCAGATTTTAAAAGTTGCTTCAATTTCTACATTGCTTTCTGATGCTTCCTTTCCCAATGAAATTTTTGACCTTTCCGTAGAAGCTGATAAAGAATATCGACTACATGTGCAAAGTGAGGAATCCATATCAAATAGAACACACATGCACCCAAGAATCTACGCACCTCTGATACATTCGTGCATACATCTCGCATTCTATCAATCCCATCTATTTTTACTGGTGATGGCCTTCGCCCATAAGGCCCACACATATGCCCAACAATCAAAACCTCCTCAACTCCAAAGACAGACTTTTGTCTAGAAAGAGTTAAATGCACCTCTTCTAGATGTGTCAAAATCCTCTCACAATCCACAATATGATCTGCAACAAACTGTCTACATCCATGAGCATCCATCTCTTCATTCTTTTCATCCACTCCGCACCCTTTGATTGGAACATCATCCAAGAAGGGCATAGTCAATTGTGGTATAAAATCCTTGAGTACCCTATTCATAGCATTTGTCATGTGTGCCACTGAGTTTGTTGCACCCTATGGGAGAGTACACATCCGTACTAACTCCAAAGGAGTCTTCATGGTTGTGATATCCCTACTTTCAATTGCAAGCTAAAACTGATCATACCCCGAGTAAAGATCACCCAAAGAATAGATCGCTCTGCTTGCAAAAGCCTCTGCAAATTCATCAACCACAGGACCTACACCCACATTTCTTATGGTCACTTTATTGACCGGTTGCATGTATTGAATAAATCTCAAAGCCCCATTCTTTTTGGGCACAGTAAACCAACGAATTGAGTACGGGGCTGAAGAAGGCTCCAAGATCTTCATGAGAATCTTTTCATTTAGAAAATCCATCAGCTTTGGCAAGTAAGCTTTAGGCACTGGAATAGGCCTCAAGTTCCATGGTACATGTGGCACACTAAATATGACCATAGGAGAGACAACATTTGGATCCACACAATCTATTTCACTTGGTTGAAATGCAGATGCCTTCCCATGTCTAGCCAACATTTGCATAAAACAGTTTCTCTCAGCAAGGCAAAAGAAATCCTTTTGCACCAACTTTCAATTCCTGTAATGTTTTAGATGTAAACTAATGACCTATATCTTTAGGATCCCATAAGCTTGGCTGCCTTGACACTTTTTCATACATACCCTCACTCTCTAGTGGAAGTGGCAAAGCAATTGGTTTCACCTTTTTGTCAATTGTCTTATACTTTGTCTCCACAAGTGCTTCGGCCCATTGTAATCCTTCCTGCTAAGCAAACAATGCTATAACATCATACATATCCAAAGAATATACTGACAACACTGTGTTTTCAGCCTCATTTTCTGCATGTATAGTTGCTGAAATTTCAGCCATAGTGTCAATAATATTCAGCCCATAAAAGATGCCTGAAATGCCATCATTTTCAGTTGACATCCCCAATGATCTCAGTTTCTTAATAGCCCGTTTCATAGATATGCATTCAGCCCTACACATAGCTTCCATAGGCTTAAACCAACATGAACTGTTTGCTGTAAACTGAGAATTACCAATAGTAAATACATGCTTCATTTCATCAAGAGGCGAGTACACCCTCCGATTAGCACTACTGTAGCCTCGCATTACAGTAGTGCTTAATGAAAATCTAGGTCTTTGAATTCCCTTTCATTTGGAACCAAAGGAGACTCTTGAAGCGTATCATGATTTTTAGGATGATTAACACAAACAGTAAGAAATCGGACTGCTTTCCTCCCATCTTTGCTTCTGACTCTTGCATAAGCAGAACCATCATCAAGCACCTTTGTTTCCATACGCACACCTGTAATATAGGGCTGTCCCAAAATCACTGCATATGAGGAATTATCTTGTACAAAGAAGTGTTGCTCTTCCTGTACATCACCAATTGTCACTTTTACATTAGGACATGCAGCATAGAGCTCCCTTGAAGAATTATTTGCAGCCCTTATACACCAACCATGATTAGTGTCCACAGGCCATGCACCATTTTCATACAATCCCTGCTCAATGACATTTATCTCAGACCCATGGTCAAGTAAAGCAACACAAGGAGTTTCACGCTCCCCTATTTTCACTACCGTTTCAGTGGTAGCTCTAGCCCAATGATTTCTTGTGTAGTGACTTCGAGGAATAAATCCTAGAGTCTCTTCTCCATATTTTTGCATTTGCCTTACTCCACCATGCATATTTTCAGCCACTTTCTTCTCTTTTCCACTTGCTGTCCATTGATTAGTAGCATCCTACATAGACAATCATGTACTTACTTCATGCTCATATTCAGCCCAAATACCCAACAAACCAGTTTCCTCTTCAAATTGTAGCAATGCACTAGTGGTATCACCAAGAAACTGATGCTTCCTTTTAAGTATGTCAATGATCTCATCATGAAATTCTCGCTTGGCAATGCCAAGCACCTCTCCCAAGGTAAATTCCACCCGATTGTTTAAGATCCGTTCTTCAAGAACCTTCTTAAGATCTGTGGTTGTCTCAATGTCAGATTGCAGCTTATATCCTGGCTATTTGCCCTTCTTTTTGCCCTCTTGTTTGTTATCCTATTTTTGCTTCTGACTAACCTCTTCCATATCATGCTCGGGAGGTGGCTAATTTGCAGCTTTAGGCTGATCCATACTTCTTTTTGTCATTCTTTTAGATGTCCCTACAATATCTTCATCTCTTTTTCGTTTTTCTTCCACAAGTACATCCATGTTTTGTACCATTGCTAAATATGCATACACTGAATATGCATCTACCGATGATTCCCAACCAGCTATGCCACGAATGTCTTGCCCTGCATGAGACATTTCACTATCAGCGACCTTTCTCTTTTCAGCTGCATGTAAAGCATGTGTCCATATTTCAGCCTTTGGACCAACCATCACTTGGCCATGCATTCTATCCAACTGTAGACCAAAAGTAGAAGCATGTACCATCGCATAAGCATTTCGGACAACCAAGTCTTCCAACAACTTTTGCATACCTTCCTTTCCAAAATTCAAAGCAAGAGGCAATCCCGTTTCTTGTGCATGGATCTTGCCATCTTTCCAAAAGATAAGCTATCGTGCCAAGGCCTCCTGATAGGCAACACAATCCTTTCTCTCGTGCTGCAACCTGTCACACCACATATATCTTTTTCCAGGCTTTGGGGTTGCTGCCTGTCCCCTTTCCTCTTGTCCTTTTTCATCCAATTTTGCAACCTTCAATTGAATATTCTGCATCCCTTTGACCAATTCATCTAAGACATCCTCCCTAACAGAGGGAACAATAGCAAGTACAACCATAGAGTTAGCCACAGAAGCGGGTGGCTTACTGGATACTTCAACTGTCTTACCCGTAACAATGGGCAAGCTAGAGACATGCAATCTTTCTCTTCTTCTATGTTTCTTCACAAGCACAGTGACGGCTTCCTTGACATGTCGCCACTCTGTTTTCAAACTTGTCTCTTTAGTCAGATCCTCTAGCAAATCATCAAGCTTCCCTTGAAGCTCAGGATCAGCTGCCTGTAGAAACAATTCAATTTTCTGACTTACAAGAGCTTGCTGTTTTGCAAGATCCAACTGGTCAAATCTACTTTCAAATTCTCTTAACAATTCTGGAGCCACAAGACCCTTATTGGGTTGTATAACCCACTCCTGAAAAGTCTTGCGCGTAATCAAACTGGTGTCCTCAATGTAAAATTCTTCCCTAAGTGTCTTCTTGAAGGCTACCGAGTCAACATCCTGCAAGTATAATTCAGTAATCCGTGCTTTCAGTTCATGAATAGTAACAAGTACAAAATACTGGCTCCATGCAGATTGAGCCACTCCAAAGAATTCCATCTTCTGAACATAGGTACGTACATATGCATATGCATTCCTGCCATTGAATAACTTCACCTCACGCTCAACTGCTTGCAAAGCATTCATCACAACACTTTCTGTTTGAGCTGAAGCTTGCATCACTTGTTGTTGTTGTTGTACCTGCATAAGCATATTTATATTTTGCACCAACTGTTGTTGTTGTTGTACTTGCATAAGCATATTCATATTTTGCACCAACTGTTGCAAAACATTACTGGAGATTGTATTTGAAGGTTCTTCCATCTTATCTTTCCTTCTTCTGTGACAACCTTTCACGTCAGGTTCACCAATGTCGGAGGGGTTTTTGTTGAAAGGTCGAATCGACCAGGGATCAGAAGTAGAAGGAAGTAGAGATAGGAGATGGAAGAGAAGATATAGAATACCCAAGTGGTAAACACGACAAAAACAAATCACAATGAATTGAAACAATATGTATTGAAAGAACTTGGAATCTTTGCTCTACTTAGAAGTAATCTCCAGGCATTAGTTCTCCTGGATCTCCCTCGTAGACCAAAAACGTGGATTAAAAAAATCAGCTCTTTCTCTACTGCCCGGAACCCAAATCTAATGGCTCCGTTGGCTTTGAAAGGGGGGTAAAACGCTTGGACACCTGCTCACGGATCTCCCAGATCACTCCTTCTTCTTCTTTCAGTTCAATCTGTAATTTTTAGCTTATTTACAGCGATCGCGATGTGCGCGATTTTGTCAATCTGTCCTTGTGAAAATTTCCTAACTGGCTGAAAAAGCAACTAGCTTTTTGCATGCCATCCTAATCTAGAAGCTTTTTCTATATTTTTTTGGATTTTATAATAAATAATATAAAAAATAGACTAAAATTATCCAAAAATCTAGTATTTTCAGATAATCCATGCAACTCACACTAGTACTAATGGCTCAGATCACATTGACTCTCTAGATCAATAGAGAAGTCAGATGATGATGCATTCCATACGTTTTCACACTATGTCTTCATAACATCACGACAACGCCCAAGACCAAATGAAGATGTATGCATATGAGAAGAGGCAACCTTTAGAGTTCCAAGAAGGAGAATTGGTTTTGTTGAAGGTGCCCAAGTCTCGATATTCTACTTTGAAAGATGGATCTAGTAAGAAGCTTGCTCACAGATTTTATGGCCCCTACTACCAGATCCTGAAGTGCATTGGAAACTTGGCATATAGTGATGAAGAAGGTCTTATTCAATACATCCCAGAGGCTATCATAGATTAGCATGAGAAGAAGCTTTGATCTTGCTCCATCATTGAATATTTGATCAAAGAGAGAGGTTTACCACTTGAGGAAGCTTTTTGGAGGCCTGATTCCATATTAGATGAGTTTCCTTGCTCTTGTTGATACGCTTGTTGAGCTGCCATCTATTGATGAAGAAGGTCTTATTCAATACATCCTAGAGGCTATCATAGATTAGCGTGAGAAGAAGCTTCGATCTTGTTCCATCATTGAATATTTGATCAAATAGAGAGGTTTACCACTTGAGGAAGCTTTTTGGAGGCCTGATTCCATATTAGATGAGTTTCCTTACCTATGGGACACATTGGTGGGGCTGAAGCTTACTGAATATGAAGCCAATTATGATGTAGACATGGATTTGACAACAAATTGTTTTAGAACAGTTTTTATTCTGCCTAATTTTCAAAATTATGCCACCTACATAGGGTCAAAGTACTCTTCAAGAGCTACATTTTGACATGTGGTATGCTTTGTTTGGATACTTCTACCAAAAGTTATGGAAGATTTGGTTCAATAGGGTGCATTTATACATCAAGGTGTCTACTTCATTTTGAGTTTATCAATTGAAGACTTTAAGGCTCCAAGCACTTTTGAAGTACTTTTAATCATGTATATATAGCCAAGGTTTACTTCTATTCCTTCATTTTAGTCCATATGTCTCTCATCTTTCATTCATTTTTCCATTTGTAAATCTAAAAATAGAGTAGTACTCTGTTCTATCCATCCTTTCCAATCTTCATAAGTTTGTTTATGAGGGCAAAAACCCTTGGGACCGGATGGATTGTAAGAAGCTAGGAAGAATAGTGGTTTAAGTGTGAAAATCATAGTAATACCATGTCACATTAACACACGTATAAAAGGAGGGGACATGAAATTTTTCTCATCTTTTGACACATTAATACATTACTATCCTTCTCCTCATTACCTCGCTCTCAAATTCAATGGCTTCTTACTTCTTTCTATCTTTCTCTCTCCTTGTCGCTCTCTTTCTCTCACTTCTACACTCCATCTCTCTCTTCTACAATCATCTCTCTCCTCTCTCTCTCTCTTGTTCACTTCTTGACAGACCATACATCATTTGTCACATCTTTCAACACCCCCCCTCAAGTGATGAGTTCCTACACTTGTTGGCTTTTACCCCCCCTACATGATGTCATGGCTATCCTTCGAGATGATTTTTTTGCATCCTTGTTTTTAAGTTTACTTTCTCCATCAAGTAGAGAATACTCAATGTCTTTGAGTGAAAGATTAGGAACATTACTTAGGGTAGACACAAGGTTCTCATATGGCTCTTGATTTACACTTGCTAGTAGCACTGCTATGGCTTCATCCTCATCTATGTTCTTCTTTAAAGTTGCAAGTTGAGTTTTTATGCTCTTAAACTTGTTAATGTACATAGTCATAGAAGAACTATCCTTTACATCTAGCTTATTAAACTTCATGAGTAATTTTACTTTTGAGTTTTTAGCTTGAGTTCCAAGGATCCTATCAAGCTCATCCCATGCCTTTTTTGCATATTTGATGCCAAAGATATGGTGCAATACATCATCAGATATTCCCCAAGCAGTGATGCCTAGAGCCTTGTTGTTCATCTTATTCTACTCTTTTGTCTTGGGCTGGACTTCTTCAACGATCCTGTCTTCATCATCTTCCTTCTTGCCATTTGCATCTTCTACATCATCCTCAAATAGATCCCATAGGTATGTCCTCATGAGATGGTACATTGTCTTTTCTTTCCAAGCATGGAAGCCTTCGCCATTGAATTTGGCTATTTGCTCAAGTTCAGATTTTTTGAAGGAGGTCTTACCTCAAGTATACTCGGGCAGTGTCAATCCTTTTACAATGAGATTGAGGCTTACAAGGGATCTAATCAATTAGGCATTCCACATTAAAAATCTTCATGTTTGTCATTGCAAGAACTGAAGTAAAACCAACAAATGAGCTGTTCCTGGATGTGTCATGAAACACAAGTGCCAAGAAGCACTAGATACTATGTAATTGAAGCACTTGATATTGATCTTGAGTTTGATTTCTTACTTCCCTTTGCTAATTTGAATAGGGAACTGAGTAGATCATAGTGAATCAGAATTGCACAGGGTTTGTTGAGCCCAAAGGAGTGAGAAATTGAAGAGGTTATTAGCTTGAGCTCAAAAGCTAAGGCTTTCCTTTGTTTAGGGTTCACATGCCAACTAGTTTTTCATTATTGACAGTAGTGTGCATAGGCAATACAATCATTGAATATGATATCTAGTGGGTAGAATGCCTATGAGGTGGGCTTCAAAAGCCCTATGTTTATACATTGAATTGCACTTCATGTCAAGAGAGCTAGGAGCATACAACTAGTGCATGAAAGGTGAGAAGGATTGAAGCTTACATGGGAGAGCAATAGCAAGAGAGAGAGTGGACATCCTACTATTTGCATGGCTTGCATAATCAGAGTTAGTGTACCACACGACTCCTGTATCTTGGCTGCCATAGCATATGCATATATCTGAAGTGCCCTTCAGGTACCTCATATTACCCTCACGACATCCCAATGCTTCTTGCCATGTGTAGCCATATAGCATGCCATAATACCAACAACTGAAAGGCAATATCTGGACGAGTGGCTATCATGGCATACATAAGACTGCCCACCACTGCAGATGCATAGGGAATCTTGGCCATCTTGACCCTCTTCTCATCTATTTGCGGACAATCGACCTATGATACCTTCACATAAGAAGGCAATGGACAGCCAATAGGCTTCATGTCCTGCATGTGGAAGCACTCAAGGACTTTATGAATGTACTCCCTCTATGACAAGTAGAGGAGTCATTGATGCCTATCGCATCTAATGCGCATACCAAGTATGTGAGAGGCCTATCCTAGATCCTTCATCTCAAAGCTCTTCTTGAGTTGAGCCTTAAGAGAATCTAGCTCATCATGAGATTTCCCTGCTAATAGTATGTTATCCACATAGAGTACCAAAATAAGCAAAGATCCATCATGGGCTTTCTTCGTGTACGAGCACGGATCCATAGCACGATGGCTGTAGCCCTGTGATTGCATAAAGGCATCGACCTTATGATACCATTTCCTATGTGCTTGCTTCAAGCCATAAATACTTTTCTTCAACTTGCACATTAGGTGCTCTTTGCCAGGTTCTGCAAAGCCCTTAGGCGGCTCCATGTAAATCTCATCATGCAAGTCTCCATGTATGAAAGCCATCTTGACATCCATTTATTACAAGTCCAAGTCAAGCTATGCAACCAAAGCCAAGACTAAGCACATGGTGGTAATCTTAACCACCACAGGAGAGAAGACCTCATCAAAGTTAACACCATGCTCTTTCTTAAAACCCTTTGCTACCAATCTAGCCTTGTATGCTACACTGGCTTGGGGTGTCCAGGGGTACTTTTTAGCTTGTACACTCACTTGCATGGCAAAGACTTCTTGCCAGCAGGCAAGGAAACCAAATCCCAAGTCATATTCTAATGCAAGGAGTCTATCTTAGACTTCATAGCCCTCTCCTAGGAGTGACTGTCACCCCTGCACATAGCCTCATCATAGGTGAGAGGCTCTTCTGCATCTGTAACCCTAAGACATAGTGCATGGCGGGCTCAAATCTGTCAGGTGGGCATCTATCTCTAGTAGAATGCCACACTGCAGGCTCTGTACCTACCCAACATTCTATCCAACACCCTGGCCATGAGCATCTATTGCTGCTGTAGGCTGTTCAGCTGGCTGTATGGGAGCTTATGGCTCCACCTGAAATATAACCATGAGTATCTGACAGTTTGAATAAAGGAAGGCTCGGTCACACATTGTGACTGTTGGAGTTCCCATTTTGTGTCTCTCTCTTTCTTACTCTTGCACTCTCGCCATAGCTCTTCCAAGCAAGCTTCGATTCTTCTCACCTATCAACTGGTATCAAAGCATGGATTTATGACTACTCAAGCTTGGTTCATGACTCCTTTAGCTTCATGACTCTCTCAAGTTGTCTATGCATCTTGTCTTCATGGAAGACTACATCATGACTGCGGATGGATGACTTTCCGTACCTCTGGATCCCATAGATGGTAACCCATCTCTCCTACATCTCCATAACCAAGGAATATGAATTTAACACTCTTAGAATCCATCTTGTTATGCTTGTCCTTGGACACACTGCATAATGCCTCATATCCAAAGACACCTAAATGCGCATAAGAGGGAGGCTTTCCTATCTATACCTCCTTTGCAACCTGGAAATCAATGGCACTACAGGGCGATCTATTAATGATATGCACGGTAGTCGTAACTGCCTCAGCCCAAAAGTGCTGGGGTAGGCCTACATGGATAAGCATACTGCAAACCCTCTCTTAGATGGTCATATTCATCCACTCATCCCTACCATTCTGGGGAGGGGTGTAGGGGGTGGTCAACTGACGCTTGATACCCCTCTCATCACATAATTGCTCAACAACACATGAGACATACTCACCCCCATTATTTGTCCTTAGGCATTTCATCCTATGCCTTGATTGGATTTCTGCCAAAGCAAGCCATCTTTGAAAAATTGCCAATACATTAGACTTTTGCTCTATAGGATAAGCCCTAGTTTACGTGAAAAATCATCTATGAAAGTAACAAAATACTTTGCACCGCCCATAGACTAACAGGGCATGGGCCCACGGACATTAGAATGAACCAAAGCCAAGGGATTACTCATGCATGGCATACTGAGAGCGGAATTTAGGTGACGGGAAGTGCTTAAAAATAGCTAAAAATTATGAAGATCAAGGGAAAAATATTCACTGTCAAAGGCGGCGGCTCGATCTAGGACGATTTTAAGCGCCAAAGTGCTTTAAAGGCGCCCGAGCGACACTTGTTGATTTTTCATAATTTTTCAGACAGTCGTGCGGGTTGACACAAGCTACTGGCCAATGCGTGATGCTAAGCCGGACGCCCAGGATTTTTCAGAGCTCGATTCCGAGTCCGGACGGGGAAATGGCCAAGAAACCGGTCAAGATGCGAAGAGGTGGACAAAATTTGGCCAAAATGGGCAAGTGACCCTTGGGAGCCCAAATTTAAGTGTAACATGAAACTTTGGGGAGGCATCATGCATGAAATCGTGGGGAGAGGAGCACGCAGACAGGCGCCGAAAAATGCGCTCCAATGTTGATCATGCCATCTCCAGCCTGCAAACAACCCCTGCAACTAATCACTGCCCTTCATTCCCCTCTGTATCCTGACTCTATCGCCGCCCTTCGCTCGCGCAATGATGCCCTCTTTGGAGAATTTTGATTTCAGTCTTTCTCTCTCCTCCCTCTCTCTCTTCTAAGAGGCAGTTCATGTGGGGAGAAGAAGGAAGAAGAAAGAATGATGGAGGCTTGTCCGGCATGGACCGGATTGCTCCACGGGCTGAGAATGGTGATTTGTGATGTTGCTGGACATGGAGTGCTGCTGTTTTTTCAAATCTACAGCCATGGAAAAGAAACCCGAAACACGCGTTTAAGCGGTAAACTAAAAAAATTACAAAGAAAATTTAGTGTTTTATGCTTTTGATTGATGGAATGCCGTTCATATGGACTAAGATTTGATTATGCTACTGATTCTTCTGAGTTCTTACTGTTTATAACCAGAAATTATGAAAAACATGCATTTCATGGCTCGAAATAATGTCAAGAAACCCGAAAACGCATGAAAAATGGGGAAAAACAAGGGTTTTGGGCATATAAATGGGGAAAACCGTCGATACACATCAACTAATCTTTCAATTTTGTTGCAAATGAACTAAGGGCCACAGCCCACAAACTGGTTTTCATTTTCAGCAATTTAAAAAATACAAGAAAATGAAGAAAATGGCGGGAAAATGATAAAAAACCCTAAAAAATAGGGAAAAATTATATTTTGGGGCCACGAAAAATATAGAAAAATAGGATTTATGTTTGTTAATGTATAGCAAGACTGGGGCATGAAGTTATGCTTCAGTTCAGCCTTGTTTATATGTTTTAGTGCGTGTTTCTTTCCTTTCTCCACATAAAATGACAAGCAAACCCTAAAAGAAATGAATGCAATGATGCACTATCAACGGGGAAGGGTAGAGTTGTGGAAAAAATGGTTAAATGCCACTGAGCATGAGGGATAATTTGCTGATTTTATATGCATCGCATCTAGGACGGAATAATAATGATAAAAATTAAAACCTAGTAGCACGAAGATCACTTCGGTGCTAGGTGTTGCAGCGAAGCACAAAGCGGTTAGAAAGAAAAGCATGAAGGAGATGTTTTGCACTTGCACGCTGCTGGTTTTTAAAATGTTTGAGCACTAGGCATCCACCTCTTTGCATGATCATTTAGAGGAAATTAAAAGTATCAGAGTTAGCTCCTGGACACGCATAGCAATTGTTTTCAGTAGGCCCTTGACCCACCGTTGAGAGCGTGAGGTTCCTATGCTGTAGGCTAGTCGTGGGATCCTAAAGGGGAAATCAAGTAAGGACAATGGTACATTCCTGGATACGCTTATTTGGTACCTTGAGCGACGTTTGTGCGAAATGTCTAAATGTTGAGCGGCGCATCGAGGGGCCAATCCCCAAGGTGTAGGAGAGTCGCAGAGGGTTGACGGCATTCAGCCGTAGGAGGAACCCCATGTGTATGTGATTCAAGCCTTTTGGCTATGTGAAAGGGACTCCCTCTGAGGAGTAATATTGGGTTAGGATCAGTTGGACTACAACGTATTACAAACGCAATGTTTAGGAAGGCAGAGATTTTGATAGACGCTCCTGGCCGCGAGGCCGAGGGGTTGTCTTGTGCGTAGTGACGAGGTCCGGCTAGTGCATGAGCCAGTGCCGGCCCGTTTTTAGGTCCATCAGTGGTGCGTCTGCCGGGAGCCGCTTAAAAGTGGCGGTTCTCGAATCCTGGTTGTTTAAGGACCAACTAGTAGTGTATGCCAAAGGATACTGAGATTGATCCGTTATTTATTGATAAGCATCGTCTAGCAGAAATCCAAAAGCAAGAAAGAGACGAAAGAGCTAGGCGACATGCTGAAATTTTTAGGAGATATTCCCCTAAGCGTAGCGGTGCTGAACCCTTACGAGGGAGTGGATCTAGTGGTCTTAGGACCACAAGTAGTAAGTTAGGAGAAGGTGGAAGCTCTAGTGCTCCCCTTTCTGCCATAAGCCAGTCCATATTAATTGTGGGAGGTGTAACCCCACCGTCCCCTATTCCTAGTGCAAATCCAATCCTCGTCATGGCGCAGCCTATTGCAATTCTAGCAGGAACGACGGATTTGCCGGCTCTAGGTTACCCGCTACCCATTTTTAATGGGCTAGTTGAGGAAGATGCAGAACTTCACATTAGGGAGTTTCAAAAGCTGATGTTTAACTGTCGCATTCAAGAGGAAGGACATTTGATGATGTTCTTCAATATGACTCTCAAAGGAAGAGCCGCTATATGGTATCATGGTTTAGAAGCCGGAACTATATTGAACATTGATGCATTTTATGGAGCTTTTCGAAGGGAGTTTGCCCCTGAAAGGGGTGGGCAATATTGGTTGCGTGTACTCAACGTGACCCGCCAAGATCCACACGAGGATATTCGTGCTTATGCGAAGAAGATAAAAGAGGTCTTCCGTAAGTTGGACACCTCTATTCCTATCCCCGCAGCTGCCCAATTGCAATATTTCCTACATGGGTTGGACTTCAATATCCAATTGCAGTTGAGTAGTGTCCCCTTGGGGGATATAGATACTGCCATCACACGAGCACAAGAGGTGGAATCCCAACTACAAGCAGCCTATGCTTCTGGAGGCAATTCGAACATGGGTTTAGTATTGGGAAACAATATGGCAATAGCCAATGGCAGTAGTGGCCAAGGGATAGCGATGGCTAACCCTAATGGGAGAGGGAACATGATGCAGAATGTCCCTTTATTACCAGCTTCCCCTAGCATGTCGATGCCGACGGGCAATCAAATGGCTCCAAGTAGTGGAGGCCAGGCGGTCAATTCTAACACCATGCCTGCAGCTCAACAGCCTGTGCCTAATCGAATTGTTAGGCCGATTGAACGACATGGTAATGACCAAGGCTATGAGTCGAGTTCTTCCAATGTTCTCGGCGAGGTTAAGGACATGATGAAGCATTATACCGACATGATTACGGAGCAGTATCGACAAATAGCTGTTGATGTCAACTTCCTTAAAAAACAACAAAATTTAATAGGAAGTAGATACCCAGAGGAGGGTGCACCTTCGAGGTTTAGTTGCAAATGGTGTGGCGGGCAGCACTATCCAAGAAATTGCCCAAATGTTAAGTGCGACATTTGTGGAAAATCTGGCCATTTAGCAGCTACTTGCTGGAGTAAGATTAGTTCCCTCCAGCGAGGTAGTCGGCAACCCGGGCCTGTTAATCATCGTGCCCAAGGAAATGATCCCCAGCGAGAGGACGGGCCTAAACAAATACTTCAACGACCAAAGACTACAGTGGAGGAGCTACCAAGTGGTAGTGGGGTTAGTTTGATTGAGGCTGTACGCGTTAATGATGCTGAAACCTCTAATCTACGAGCTGTCCTTACAAGAGGTAAAAAGGGTAGAGAAGCCGACATGGATAAGCCTGTCGACGGAAACCCTAAACAAGGCGAGAAAGGAACGCAAGTTTTGGATCCTGCCCTAGAAGGGGGACCTTTGAAGCCTGTAGAGAGTAAAGCCGATAAGGAAGCACCAAAGAAGAAGGTGAAAGTTAAGAAAGAGGCAATAAAGCCAGTTCAGCGACCTAAAGAGCGGATGGTTTGGCGTGAAAAGCGAGCTCTATCGAACTATCATGAATTCGATTTGGCGGGCTCTCTTTGCGAAGTCAAGCCGGATGTGAATCTTTTACAGCTTATTAAGCTTTCCCCAGGAGTACGCAAGGAATTTAGAAAGATTCTACGTACTGGGTATATTGTAGAACCTTTGGGTATTGCGCGAGTTGGTGATGACTGGTTCGAGCATGCTGAGAAGCATTGCCCACGGGTTGCAGTCTATGTCGATGGGATATTAGTAGATTATGCTATTGTCGACACGGGATCATCTGTTAACATTATGAGTTCTGAACTGATGGAAAGGTTGGGTCTTGCGATTTAGAAAGATACCTCCACAATTCTCAGAATGGCAGATGATAGTTTGAGACAGCCGGAAGGCTGCATTACTAAGGTCCATGTCACTGTTGCAAATGTAGAATGCATGTTGGACTTTAGGGTGATTCGTTTTGCAGGGCGGCCAAGTTACCAAGTATTACTTGGACGACCTTGGATCTTGCAAGCGGATTGCCAAGTTGATATACCTGCCGGTCGATTGATATTCGGCAGAGGTGCCCAGCGTGTGGTGGTTGATGCTTATCCTGAGTCCCCGCAGAGTGAGAGAGCTCCTCTATCTTCTACAGAATTGGAGACATTAGAAGATTTATCTGCCAGTGAGACATCATCGAGCGATGAGTCCAAAGAGGGATCCACCACGGAGGACATCTATCAGGTCACTTTGAACGAGCCGATAGAGGACCAAGATCGTATAAGAGATGCATATGTTATCGAGCTAGACCTTGGTACACTTGATGATTCGCGGCCAATCAAATTAGGGTCCATGCTCAGTACAACAGAAAGGGAGGACTATGTGGCCTTGATCCAAGAATTCCGTGATATCTTTGCATGGAGTTACGATGAGCTGAGAGGCATCCCTCCTAGTCTTGTTGTTCATACAATTCCGTTGAAAGAGGGCAGTCGTCCTGTACGGCAGAAAGTAAGGCGTATGCCTTTCGAATTGAGGGACGGCCTGTTTGAAGAGTTACAGAAGCTTCGAAAAGCGGGTTTGATTTTTCCTGTGCAACACACGGAATGGTGTTCGCCAGTTGTGATTAGAAAGAAGAAGAATGATCAGATCCGTTTATGTGTAGACTTTAGGGAGCTGAATAAGCAGACAGTTAAGGACTACCCATTACCATTTATTGACCAGATTTTGGATCAATTAGCGGGTAGGGAGATATATTCATTTATGGATTGCTTTGCAGGATATAACCAAATGGCAATTGCAGAAGAGGACAAGTTGAAAACAACTTTCATTACCGTATTTGGTACTTTTGCGTACCATGTGATGGCCTTTGGTTTATGCAATGCGCCTGGTTCGTGGCAACGAACAGCCGATAAGACATTCGGTGACATATCCCCTGAAGAGTTGAGGGTGTTTATTGATGACTTAGGGGCCGCCACCGTGAGAGAAAGGCAGTTGATCATTTTGAGAAAATGCTTTGAGCGCTGTAGACAATTTTGCATCGCCCTAAACCCACGGAAGTGTGCTTTTGGAGTACCTTATGGGCTATTGCTGGGCCATGTGGTCAGTTCGGTAGGAATTGCGACAGACCCCGAGAAGGTCAAAGTTATAGTTGCCATGGGTCCACCACGCACTCCGAAAGAAGTTCATAGCTTTCTGTCTTCGGTTGGTTACTACCGTAGATTCATTAACGCCTTAGTAGAAAGAACGTTGCCGCTTACAAATTTATTGTCCTTTAGCTGTTCGTTTGTATGGGGTGACCCTTGTAAGGTAGCATTCGAGGATGTGAAACAAGAGCTAGCAAGAGCGCCCGTTTTAAAAGCACCTAAAAGAGGTGAGGTGTTCTATATATTTTCAGCAGCCACCATGTATAGTATCAGCTGCTGTTTAGCCCAATTTTGGGAAGAGAAGTGGTACCACCCGATTGCTTTTGCTAGTCGGAAGCTGGGGGTATCCGAAATCAATTACACCTACATGGAGAAGCTGTGTCTAGCGATGGTCTTTGGGACCAAGAAATTTAGGCATTACATTCTTTATGAGAAAGTCATACTTTATACGAAGGCGGAGGGACTTCGACTATTGATGAATAAGCTACAACCGCCTGACCGTTTAGCGAAGTGGTTGATCACTTTGCAGGAATTTGATTATGAAATCAAGAGTAAGCCACCAAGGTTGCAAGGCATCGTGGAATGTCTAGTGGACTTTGGGGAGCCGAAAGAATCTGTGGCTGAAGGTAGTGACATGGAGATGATATTTAAAATAGATACGGCATCTATTCCCTCCTGATATGCTGCAATAACGCATTATTTATCAACGGGAGAGGCGGGATCCGAACTATCTAAGGCTGAGAAAAGGAAAATTAAGCAGCAAGCGTTAAAGTTTGCCTTGATCGCAGGTACATTATATCGGCAAGGGGTTGATGACATCTATCGCCGATGTGTGATGCCTGACGAGGTGCCATTCATTTTGGAGGAGTGCCATGATTCTGCTTGCGGCGGCCATTTTGCTGGACGGCTTACAGCACAAAAGGCTTTAAGAGCAGGTTATTGGTGGCCTGCCATCTTCCAGGATGCATTTGCGTATGTTAAGCGATGCGATATTTGCCAACGACATGATAGTCGAGAGAATAGGAAACGACCACTCACCCCTATTATGGCGATACTTCCATTTGAGAAGTGGGGAATAGAATTTGTGGGTCCTATTACTCCGTCATCGACTACGCAAAAGCGGTACATAATTGTAGCAACTGACTACTTCACAAAGTGGTCAGAAGCACGTGCAACAAGGAAAGATGATGCTAAAGAAACTGCTAGTTTCCTTTTAGAGCACATAATATGCCGGTTTGGTCCACCGAAAGAATTAGTGTCGGACCGCGGAACTCATTTCCTGAATAAGGTGATCAAAGGTTTGACGGAGTTGTGGAACATCAAGCATAACAAGACAACCCCATATAACCCGCAAGCCAATGGGCAAGTTGAAAGCACCAACAAGCAGCTTGTGGGCATCCTATCCAAAATTGTGTCAGAAAAGAAACGGGATTGGGATAAAAAGTTATACGTGGCAGTGTGGGCCTATAATACGACCTTCAAACGAGCCACTGGCCATACCCCATTCACGTTAGTATATGGGGAGGAGTGTGTCTTGCCTTTCGAGATTGAGCTGCCGACTATTCGGTTTGCCATCAATCATTCTTTGAGCGACGAAGACGCTCTTTTTGAGCGCTTGACGACACTGGCACATTTAGATGAGCTTAAGTTGCAGAGCTTATTGCACCAAGAAGTGGCGAAGCGCCGAATGAAGAAGCTACACGACCTCAAAGCCAAGAAGTACACCTTTAAGAAATGACAGCTTGTTCTGTATTATGACGCACGACGTGAATTATTCCCAGGCAAGCTAGAACCCAAATGGGATGGGCCTTATAAGATCGTTAGGATAGGAAAGAATAAATCTACAGTATTGTTAGCTGACCTTGAGGGGATAGAATTTAAAAATAAGGTTAATCTTAATAAGATTAAACCTTATTACTTCTGATTGTACTAATGCTATGACTGCCTTGCAGGTCTAGGCAAGATCGATCAAACATCTGCAAGGAAATTGTGATAGAGGTTGATGGGTCGTCTGATCCCTTATTTAGAACACCCATATTTGGAACAGAGGTATCATCAGGGAAAGCTCATTTGGTGGAGCAAAGGATACAAGGTGATTGAGCAAGAAGGCGGGACATTTATTTGGGAAATCAAGGTCTTCTGCCATCACTGCCTACAAATTTTGACGAGCATCCCTGTTGCATTCAATGATGATGGAGGGATGGAGCCTACAGTCCACCCGTTGAATATGCTGAATTTCGATTACCATAACTACGCGTAGAGTCCAGGATGGCAGGATATGTAAACCCTTTATGGACGTACACCTTGTACTTTGATGGGGCATCCAGGGGTGTATGCAAAAAAGGAAGTATAGGAGTTGTCATCCGAGACCCCCGACGACGCATTGTCATGAAGTTAGCTGCTTATCTCGGGGCGAATTTTACTAATAATATGGCCGAATACAAAGCCCTGATCATGGGTTTGAATATTGCAAAGAAGGGTGGTATCCGCTAGTTGTTGGTGAAAGGGGACTCTCAGTTGGTTTTAAATCAACTCAATGGGACGTACATGGTACGGAACCCCATCCTTTGTATGTACCATCATACTGCCATAGCCCTGCTAGACGAATTTGATAGAGTGTCTTTTCAGCTGATTCCACGGAATTGGAATCAGTTTGCCGATTCATTGGCTAATCTTGCATATGAAGAAGACCTCTTCTTTAATTGTGGCCCTTGTCCCGATATATCTATTGATGGTGAGACATGACTTGGTCGTTTGTGGGGTATGCTTTCTGAACATGCCCTCTTTGGCAGACGATGGTTGATTTGGGTGATGCAGAGGGTAAGCGAGACTCATCTGCCTTTATTATCTCGGACCCACAGACTGATTCGACGACATGTGATGCGAACACCTCTTGCGATATACGCAGGAGGGATAGGTCATAATCTACTGCACCTAGTTTAGGGCTACAAGCCCTGTTTCCCTGGGAATAGTATGCTTTGCTGTCTATCATAGTTGTTTCCAGGAGGATGTTATGCATAGTATTGTTTTATTTCATTAGGCCAAGAGGGCCGATACAGTTTTGTAGCAAAGTCATGTCTGAATTCATTAGGCCAAGAGGGCCATTTCCCTGTCTAGTGCGGGTGCGTTTAATTGGGTTTTTGTTTAGTGTTGTGCTGGACAGGTTTCGCAGGTTGTGGAATTTTGTGGAGCCTGGAGGAGCCTTTGCTGCGATGGAAGCTTCTTGTGGCCACTCCAGGTGATATTTCTCCTTTACGCGTACCTTTCTTTCCTGTTATATGCGTATTTGTACTTGTCGAGGGGATCTATTTTTTTTGGGGACCGGCAATCAAGGCATGAAGTCCCAGGTTTAGGCTAAGTATGTTTGAGGGAGGTCGGAGTAGTCATTGCCTCCTGTAAAGACATTGTTAGACATTGAAAGACCTGTTTTAGAAGGAAGTCCTAGTGGCTCTGTTCTGCTAACCTGCTAGGCAGCCGTTCTAGGAGTTCTTGTTAGTAGTGAGGCAGTTAGAGACGCCTGCTAGAAGATCATAATGATGATGCCAAGAAATCCTGAATATCCTAAAAGATGAATATAAATGCGAAGGTGTGTAAAAAGGGGTTCTAACCCCTATCAATGAAAAGAAATGAAATAACAAAATATATAAGCAGTTGCTCATCGCCTTGCGAAGGCCTGGTAGGTTCCTGGGGACGAGTCAGACCCGGGGCCGATACCTTGTCTTCCTAGGGGTGGCTTCTTGCTGGAAAAATAATAACAAAACAAGGAAGGTTGGAGCGAAAATAAAAGTGAGCGTTAGAAAAGGATTAAGTGTCGCCTTGCGAGGGCTTGGTAGGTTCTTGGGTGCCGAGACAGGTCCTGAGACCGATGCCCTATTCTCCTTGGGTCACTACGCTCAGCTCCCTCCTTTTTACATGCCCAAGTATGTTCATCCAATAACAACCCTAAAAGAAGATATGTACTGAAAGAAAATACTCTTTGATCAGGCTATAGGAGTCCTCGCCTTGTAGGAGCTCCTAGTTGTGTTGTCTTTAGTTGGTAAGTAGTTCAGACTACCACTTAGGGCAACCTCTTTGACAGTTCTTTTCAGTTTGGCTGTGTTGGAGCAGCTGGTTAGTGACTCACTTCGGATCTTCTATTAGATGATGCTAGGCCTACTCCTTGTGGATGTCATGCCTTGGTTTTGTCCAGGGGTAGGGGGAGCCTTGTGCTGAGTTTTATTATATATTTGTTTTGTATCAGTTTGATGCTTCTTTAGTTGTTTATGTGCAGATATGTTCGTGGATTCGACGGGCTGAGTCGCCCTATCCCGTGGTTGCCAATGAGAGCGGAATTTAGGTGACGGGAAGTGCCTTTTAAAATAGCTAAAAATTATGAAGATCAAGGGAAAAATATTCACTGTCAAAGGCGGCGGCTCGATCTAGGACGATTTTAAGTGCCAAAGTGCTTTAAAGGCGCCCGAGCGACACTTGTTGATTTTTCATAATTTTTCAGACAGTCGTGCGGGTTGACACAAGCTAGTGGCCAATGCGTGATGCTAAGCCGGACGCCCAGGATTTTTCAGAGCTCGATTCCGAGTCCGGACGGGGAAATGGACAAGAAACCGGTCAAGATGCGAAGAGGTGGACAAAATTTGGCCAAAATGGGCAAGTGACCCTTGGGAGCCCAAATTTAAGTGTAACATGAAACTTTGGGGAGGCATCATGCATGAAATCGTGGGGAGAGGAGCACGCAGACAGGCGCCGAAAAATGCGCTCCAATGTTGATCATGCCATCTCCAGCCTGCAAACAACCCCTGCAACTAATCACTGCCCTTCATTCCCCTCTGTATCCTGACTCTATCGCCGCCCTTCGCTCGCGCAATGATGCCCTCTTTGGAGAATTCTGATTTCAGTCTTTCTCTCTCCTCCCTCTCTCTCTTCTAAGAGGCAGTTCATGTGGGGAGAAGAAGGAAGAAGAAAGAATGATGGAGGCTTGTCCGGCATGGACCGGATTGCTCCACGGGCTGAGAATGGTGATTTGTGATGTTGCTGGACATGGAGTGCTGCTGTTTTTTCAAATCTACAGCCATGGAAAAGAAACCCGAAACACGCGTTTAAGCGGTAAACTAAAAAAATTACAAAGAAAATTTAGTGTTTTATGCTTTTGATTGATGGAATGCCGTTCATATGGACTAAGATTTGATTATGCTACTGATTCTTCTGAGTTCTTACTGTTTATAACCAGAAATTATGAAAAACATGCATTTCATGGCTCGAAATAATGTCAAGAAACCCGAAAACGCATGAAAAATGGGGAAAAACAAGGGTTTTGGGCATATAAATGGGGAAAACCGTCGATACACATCAACTAATCTTTCAATTTTGTTGCAAATGAACTAAGGGCCACAGCCCACAAACTGGTTTTCATTTTCAGCAATTTAAAAAATACAAGAAAATGAAGAAAATGGCGGGAAAATGATAAAAAACCCTAAAAAATAGGGAAAAATTATATTTTGGGGCCACGAAAAATATAGAAAAATAGGATTTATGTTTGTTAATGTATAGCAAGGCTGGGGCATGAAGTCATGCTTCAGTTCAGCCTTGTTTATATGTTTTAGTGCGTGTTTCTTTCCTTTCTCCACATAAAATGACAAGCAAACCCTAAAAGAAATGAATGCAATGATGCACTATCAACGGGGAAGGGTAGAGTTGTGGAAAAAATGGTTAAATGCCACTGAGCATGAGGGATAATTTGCTGATTTTATATGCATCGCATCTAGGACGGAATAATAATGATAAAAATTAAAACCTAGTAGCACGAAGATCACTTCGGTGCTAGGTGTTGCAGCGAAGCACAAAGCGGTTAGAAAGAAAAGCATGAAGGAGATGTTTTGCACTTGCACGCTGCTGGTTTTTAAAATGTTTGAGCACTAGGCATCCACCTCTTTACATGATCATTTAGAGGAAATTAAAAGTATCAGAGTTAGCTCCTGGACACGCATAGCAATTGTTTTCAGTAGGCCCTTGACCCACCGTTGAGAGCGTGAGGTTCCTATGCTGTAGGCTAGTCGTGGGATCCTAAAGGGGAAATCAAGTAAGGACAATGGTACATTCCTGGATACGCTTATTTGGTACCTTGAGCGACGTTTGTGCGAAATGTCTAAATGTTGAGCGGCGCATCGAGGGGCCAATCCCCAAGGTGTAGGAGAGTCGCAGAGGGTTGACGGCATTCAGCCGTAGGAGGAACCCCATGTGTATGTGATTCGAGCCTTTTGGCTATGTGAAAGGGACTCCCTCTGAGGAGTAATATTGGGTTAGGATCAGTTGGACTACAACGTATTACAAACGCAATGTTTAGGAAGGCAGAGATTTTGATAGACGCTCCTGGCCGCGAGGCCGAGGGGTTGTCTTGTGCGTAGTGACGAGGTCCGGCTAGTGCATGAGCCAGTGCCGGCCCATTTTTAGGTCCATCACATACCAGACTTCTTATGCGTAGACCTAGTTTGCCTGCCATAAAGACAATGATCACAAGAATCAAAATGAGAATAGTCAAGGGGAAGTAAGTATTGCAAACTAGAAATCATTTTCATTCCCTTAATAGACATGTGCCCCAAATGGGCATGCCAAAGAGATACATGAGGTAAAGGCCCCATAGACAAAGCATGATCAACTGTAGATCCAGAAATAACTAAGGGGTAGAGGCTGCCATCTTTGGCACCTCTCGCAAGCACAAGCCTACCATAAGTAATCTTCCATGCAGAGTCTCCAAAAGATACATGATATCCTGCATTATCAAGTTGTCCAGTGGACATGAGAGTGCATGTCAATGCAGGTATATGGTGTACATCATGCATAACAAAACTGTTACTAGAAGGAAACTGCAGCCTAACATCACCAATGCTGACAATCTCAAGAGACCTGTCATCACTCAAGCGCACAGAATCCGAAACAGAATGGTATGAATGGAACCACTCTCAGCAAGGTGTCACATGAGAGGACATACTTGAGTCCAACAGCCAACACGGTGCATAGATAGAGTGTATCTCTATCATTTGCAAAGCACTATGAAGCTGCTAAAAGGATATAATCCCCATCACTATCCTCGGGCTACATAACATTGATATCTTCTATTTTAACACTTGACTTAGTAGGTACTATGTTGCGATCAAAAGACTTTTCCTGCACTTTCTCTTTCCCCTTGTCTTTGTGCCTTTCATTGTGTAATTCATGACATTGTGGCCTTTCTTCCCACAATGATGACAAGTCAGATTTGCATTTCTCCCATGAGACTTACTGCGCAACTTTCCATGTGACTTGGACTGAGGTTTTCGCGAATCCCGTCCATGGCCATTACCACGGTCATTCTTTGCATTTCTATCATGTCGACCTCTAACTATCAAGGCATGAGACACATGAGAGGCATCCAAATTCTTACAGTTTATCTCTTCTTGCAGAAGAGAGCTCTCAACATCAGATAGCTTCAGAGTAGTGGCAGAAGCACATAAGGCAGTGCGGAATACATTCCAAGTCCCATTAAGAGTTCCAAGCAAGAACAACGGAGTGACATCCTCTTTGAAATTAATGCCCTGCGAAACCAAGTTTTTAAGAATAGCATGAAACTGGCTCAGATGAGCTGACATGGTCACATTCTCTTTCATGTGGAGATCCATAAGTTGTTTCAACCAATACATTTGATTTGCAAGACTTTGCTTGTTATAGAGGTTCTTGATCTTATCCGAAAGCTGCCAAGCACTCTGTGCTTCCTTAATCACATTGTAATGCACTTGTTTAGTGAGAGACAACATGAGGGCGGACTTGCATAACTCATCAAGCTCCATTCATTTGTCATCATTAGTCATAGTTTTAGGCTGCCCTCCACTCAACCTTAGTGGCTTTATCTGCGATTTCTGCACTAATACCTGCCAAACTTGGCTCTTCCGATAGGCATAATTCATATCATTAAGCTTAGTGATGTTGAAGATAGCACTGTTACTGGAAGAAGATGCCATTCTGCAAGGCTGAAACAATGCACACAGTTCAAAACTGCAAAAAATGACTAAAATACCATGAAAACAAAGGCAAAACGGTAAAGAAACAAGTATTTAATGATGCTACCCACCAAGTACCATCAAAAGCACATCAAACCAAGATGATTCAACATGAAAAATACATGACAGTATGAAGATATATGCTTGTTGTAATTTATGACAGAAGTGTATAATGAGAGCTAACAGTAGGCAAAACCCAATATTCAAAGTCAATCACTGATTGTGAATGCAAAACCAGCATCAAGCAGGAATTAACAAGCATGTAACAATCAAACTGACATGATCCGACACCCAAGCATGTTAGACAAAGTCCGTCAGTAAAGTAGGTACACCCCCAATCAATAAGGAAAAATGTACATACCACTACTAAGACTTGTCGGTGTTTGCTCAGTGAATACAAAGCCGAATCATCCCAAGTACATCTACACGGACCAAGGCATATCAACCATACATCATCCACAAGGAGATCTTGGTCTCAAAGATCCAAAAGCTGAATATGCATAATCGGCACTACTCAATGTCTGATGAGAGTACAAAAAGGCTCCCATTGGCACAAAACCCATAAAATGTCAAGAAAATCAGCTCAAACAAAGCATGTAAGAGCACCAATGATAGAGTATCCAAGATCATACATTAGTAAGACATCCAGAGCATATGAGCGGTCAAGTAACCAATGATAGCATCCAATGTCATGAAGACAATCCCAATCAATCTTTGACAAGCCAAAGCAAGTCCAAAATAAGCTCCAGAATATCCAAAGTCAAAGTCCAAATGAATCTCTAGTAGCATTCAAGTCCAAACAATGTAACTAGCATGTGTAGGTAACATAAGCATCAAGCATGTACCAACGGGTCATACATAGACCATAGGTATAATCTCTGTCACAAAGCATGCCAGTGTACACCAATGTCAAGTAAATGCCAACCAATATAGAGCTCAAACAAGGCTCAAAATACATTTTGGAACCATCCAAAGCATTTGCCAACCTTCATTTGCATCCCAATAGTCACATGAAACACTCGAGAAGCACCCGTTTACCAATAGGCAAAGCATAAAGTGACTAAATAAGCTTCAACCCTTGAGTGTACATTAGTGATTTATTATGTAAAGTTGAGTATTTTAGGCCACTAAATCAGTTCCAAATAATGGCCAAATCAATAGGCATACATTCCCCTAAAATTCGGGGACCATTCGGGACCCAAAATGTCAATGCTATCCAAGCATAAACATAAAGTGCTGATGTAACACTATTTGAAGCTGCCTGTGGACTATGAAAAATGGTCTTGGATTGAGGTAAATCGGTCCACAAATCAATGCCAATGATAAAACACAAATGCCGAGCATCAAGGGATGTTCCCAAGTGCCAAATGAAGTGCTTTCAAGCTGCCAATGAGTGCCAAGGGAGGGCTGAAGTTTTTTAAAAAAATTTATAGGTCTTCAAGATGTCACAAATAGGGTTCATGTTGCTGGGTATGCTACTGGACCATGTGGCATTAATGGGGTGGAAGGGGGGCTCAAGTAGGGCCTAAAGAAGACCTACACAAAGCCTTGTCAAGCCTAATCAGGCAGGGGCCAATATATGAAATGGGGGAGCTCAAATGGTTGGAGCTATGGTTGTCCCTTCATGATGTACCCTAAAAACTGAAATAAATACTCAAAAGAATGTTTCAATGCCTTTGAAGGAATGCCCTGAGGGTGCCCAAATGGGCCAAGAAGTCGGTCAGAGCTCGAAGGAGTCGGATATGGCTGCCAAGAGTGAGAACCAATGGTGTAGGGATTCGAATGAATGCTGAAGGAGTTATGGACCATGCTCGAATGCTCAAGCAACCATGCTTTGATACCAGTTGAAAGGTGAGAAGGATTGAAGCTTGCACGGGAGAGCTATGGTGGGAGAGCAAGAGCGAGAGAGAGAGAGAGAGAGAGAGAGAGAGAGAGAGAGAGAGAGAGAGAGAGAGAGAGAGAGAGAGAGAGAGAGAGAGAGAGAGAGAGAGAGAGAGAGAGAGAGAGAGAGAGAGAGAGAGAGAGAGAGAGAGAGAGAGAGAGAGAGAGAGAGAGAGAGAGAGAGAGAGAGAGAGTCACAATGAGGGAACCCCAACATTCACAATGTGTAACCGACCTTCGCTTTATTCATCTGTCACTAAAATAATAAAGAATAAAGTGATGGTGACGAGAGCCCACTGCGCATGTAGTGTGCAGGCGTGGGTATTGTCAGTGTAGTAATACACTAACAGGCGGCTAGGTGGAGGCGCCTTTACCCCTAACAGTGCAGGCACATATCTAGATAGTGATGATGAATTTATGCAAATTTAGAGTTATAAACCACCAATGTCAAACTCTGATGTGAAACAGAGGAGTGCCCTGAGGTGGAGAATAAATCTCCAGAAGGAAACTTGAAGAGATTTGGCTTATATGAAAAGATATGAGAGCTCCAAGTAGGGTAGGTGCTGGCTCTGGACTATGGCTGCCATCATGAAGGAAAGAGTGGAGTTGGAGTGAGAAATAAGCTCATGAGCTAATAATGAGCTAACTAGAGATGAAGAGGAGCTAAAGGAAGAGTTTGATGAGCTTAGCCATGTTCACCATGGCTTGGATACCATGTTGAGAAACATGGATCTTGAGCATGGTTTAGTTATGGAGGATAGGATACATAGACATGAACCATCATGACATAGACAAGAGACAATGATCATGACTCAAGTGAATTAGGTTGCAAGATTAAGTGCTTGGACTCATAAACACAATCTTGAGTAGGACACGACAAGGACATAGATTGGAAGTACAAAGTACAATAGCATTGCATTGAAATAAGAACCAAGTACATGATTATGTAGCCTTTGGGTTGTTCCACTCTCATCACTGTGCTTATGGGATACATAGCATCTCTTCCTAGAGCATACATCCTTTGTCACATCTTTCAACAAGAAAGAAGAAGAGAGATCTCTCACTTGCTAGTCATACATATACGACCAAGGTTCTTGTTTCTCTAGCTCACTCTCACAACTCACACGTTAAATACAAGGCTTAATCACTTACATGACAACCAAATTGAGGTTCATATTTCTATGAGTTCTTGTACATGGCCAAGTAGATCACATGCTAGATAATTATTAAATAAAATTAGTAAAAGGTTTTCCAATTTACTTTATCATCAATGATGGTAGTAAACTTATAGGGTGTCATAGTTAATATTTATGACATACATTTTGGCTAGTAGATACAATAACTTTGCATGTATCTTCCCTTTTGCACTTATGGGGTCTCATAATTAATATTCATGAAATATATTTTGGATAGTAGATACAAAACTTTACTTGTAATTTCCATCTACATAGCTAAGAAGCAACAAATAGGGTGTTAAACCTGCTTTATCAAACTTCAAAGACTTATTTTTACCACTTTGCAATTATCTTCACATTTAACCTTAGTTTTGTGTGAGCCTTAATTATAGCATACTAGACGTACCTCTTAATAGAGGCTAATAATTCTTCTCTCTACACAAATTCAAAGAAAAAGTCACTTATTGTAGAGGTTAAGATACTAAAGTATCCGAGTATCAATGTTGAGCCTTGTGTTGAGATATCGAGCTCCACTCGTGATACGCCAGGGTGACCGTTGTGTATTTATGTCACCGACTTGTCAGTTGCAGATGCGGTTGGTACACCGCCCCTGAATAATAGCTACATGATAGCTATCCTTATCTACTCTAGTTCGTGGCTCAGTTAGTATGCCACCTTAGTTAGTTGAGTTTGGTTTGAGACCCATATCTAGGGTTCTTCTATTTCTTTGTACTTGAGTTCTTTTGGCTTCCACAACTAAGAAGAGGAAAACTGTTTTCAGCCTCCACCCTTGTGTGTATTCCCCCATTGTGCAAGCAAGAAAGCTACAAGTGAGACTCCTTCCTTCTCTCCCACAATCTTGACACCTTGGATATGGTGCTTACACAAATGGAACTTACTATGAATACTCAAAATAAATAAGGCATTCATGTGTCAAGAGTACATAGCTAGGTGAGCATATTGTTCTTATTATTTGTAGACCTAAACCTTTTGCTAAATCTACATTATAAGTTTGAAAGCCAATGTCTCATGCATATTGTTGAATTGGGAATATCTCTCTACTTTGTGGGGATTTTCAAATATGCTTGCTTACACTTGCTTCTAATCGTTTTTATCATGATCAAAGAACATCTTGTATAAATCTTATAAGAAAGCTTATAGCCTTATGGATAACATAAAATCATTCAAGTATTGAAGGTAGGAAGCATTTATAGATACACTATTGGTGCCCTACAAGATCATTGGTGGCACTCTTATTCTTTCAAGATCTTCTACTCTCTCAATGGCTCAAGCTACCTCTCACATAGTTGGCTCATATTCTTGCTCCAGACCAAGTATGCTCTCTCCATTAAATCCCAATGGCCTAATGATCCAAGTGATGCTCTCTTGGAGACCTCAAACCACCTCTTTCATCCAATCTATCTTGACCTCTATGATTGTTGCACTCTAAAGCTCAGCATTGGGCCATTGGACATACCCTTATTATTTCAAAGGGCTCAACACACAACAAAGCCTACAATTGTTTCTCACCTAATCTACTCACACATGCTAGCACATCAAATTAACCTACCAAATGATAGATCATTTTTAGGCAAATGCTTGGCAAATGTATTGAGCACACTTACCAATACTTACTACATGCATGGATAAGCGTCACTCCATGATCCATGTGCATGGCCCTTTTCTCATGATTTTACTTCCATTATTACACATGTAAGAGAGGAGTTGCCTGATGATGAGCTAGAGGAGATGAAGAGAATGAGTGGAATTCATGTTTGCATGTCCCTCACTCCCTCACTCTCAACTTCACACACTCTCACTCCCACACTCAACTCACTAAGAAGACGAGATGGAGAATGTAATGAACGGGGATCACGGGAATATGGCATGGGAATATACCAGTCACATTGATGGTATATGAGGTGTAAGAGGGTATTTTGAAGCATCACAGAAATTACCAAGAAACTCTCTTTTCACCTTCTCAAGCTTTCATGGCTTCCTCTTCTTCTTCCTCTTTCCCTCTTTCTCTCTCTTCTTCTTGCCTTTCTCTCTCCTCTCCCCCTTCTTCTGCAGTCCTTCTCTCTCTCTTCCCCTTTAGTTAGGATAGTTAGGTCTCCTTCATTACAAGTGGTATCAGAGCTTTGTCCTTGATCCTTCTCTTTCCCCATAGATTTAGGGCTCTCATAGTTTCCCACAGTTAGAAAGCTCCAATTACATCTCTTTCACAGGTACGCAGGAGTACTCAGGCAGGCTGTCAGCCCTCTTGAAGTCTGTGGCAGCCTTTCTTGGAGCTTTCCCAAGAACCATGGACAAATTTGGAGGCGGGCAGACAAATTTGACAGGTCGTTACTAATTTTCATGCAAGTTTTTGTTAGGGTTTTTGGCAAAAAAGGAGGGCAGCACAGTTAGAGAAGGCCAAAGACTCAGTTACTTTTCAAGAAGACCTTCTCTCTCCTCTTTTCCCAAGTTGCCATGGAAGCTCCAACTCAAGAATCTCTGAAATTCTGCTCCCCTTCCTCTTCCTCAGCAAGATTGGCTGGTCCTAAGGTGTTCCCCTCAGTGGGAGGAGCACATTGAGCAGCAGCACCCCCCTTGTTCAACCCTGCTTGTGGCCGCAGGAGCAGCCCGAAATTTGCGGCGCAAAAAACGGGCTACTTCCTGGCCTGCAGGGCAGCCCCCCCAGCCCTCCCCTCCTTCCTGGCTTCAGTCATGGTCCTTGGCAACCTTCTTGGGCAGCATCAGTGACATTTTTCTCAGCCCTTGGACTCCCCTTTTGATGCCAGGAGGCATATTTCACAGTGGATTCCGTGAGGTTTTACGGTGGATTCCGTAAACTTTGATGACCGGGGCTCATACACAAAGTGGATTCTTTGTGCGAGAAGTTGATGGGGACGCCTGTCCTTTTTGGGCGTTTCATTAATTTAGTGTGTACGTGGGTGATTCCATAGCGAGTGATTCCACAAAATACATATTAAATTAATAAACGTTTATGAGTTTAGAGTGCGCACTCGTAATAAATTAAGGCTAGGATTTATTTCTAACCAGTTGATTTATTTATGTAGCTGAAGACTGCTAGGTATTCACTTTTGTCGGTTTAATTGTATTATTTTACTAACGATAGTGAATGCTTCAGTTGATGTGTAGAGATAGCAGTAGTGGCGGAGGAAAGCATTGGAGTTTAGCGAGTATTCGATCTATGGATTATATTTTGATAGGCCCCACGCCTATATTTTGTCATGTCTATTGAGGCATCGATTATTTATTATTATTTTGTATGCGCCTATGCGCACGGATATGTTATTTCTATTTGGACATTGTATTGGGCATGCCAGACTCTATGGGCACCGTCCATTAGCTTTATTCCTATTTTTGTAAAAGCAAACTCAAAAGCCAAAGCTTGATATATTTTTGTAAATTGGGCTATTATTGAGCATGAAGAAGAAATATACATAAAATACATGCTTTGTGAAGCACTCACACAAGGCATGGGGGGAGATTGAACCCAATTGGTCTCTTGCTCTTGTCGTTCATGCTTTTTACCTTGTAACTTGTGCAAAAAGTAGAGTTCATTGTTCTTGGGGACCTTCCGGGATTCACTATGTGAGCATACAGCGACCGATCTGCGCACCAGTGGTATCAGAGCGGAGCTGAGATCAAGAGCTTCCAATCGCTACCCATCTCGTGCGAAGGCGGAGCTCCTGGAACGATCGGGCTCTACGGTCAATCTCGTCGCGAACCGTCGATACAGGCAGACTTCTGGCGATCAAGAACCCATGTTTCTGTCATCAGATCACGAAGGACCGGGCTGTACAGGTGGAGGACCACTCCTTCATCTCCATCAACAAGTTGTGGATAAACAGAGTAATTTCTTTTCATTAAGCTTCAAAGCTTAAGACTAATAGTCAATAAGCTTGATTAGAAGCTTAAGAAAGCTTCAATTCAACAAATAGTTGGCAAGCGGTAGCATCCCGAGAATCGCGGCGAAAAAAAACGGCCCCCCCCACGAATTCGCCATTTTTTGATCAAAAGCCCCCCCACTAAGCTTAAGCAATTAAGCTTAATCAAACTAAGCTTACTCTTGCAAGTCATCTCTGGTCAACAACTCCAGGTCATGCACCTCAGAAATCAAGTTTTGCAAGTAATCTGTGATCAAGTTCTGCAAGTTTATTAAGTCGGCTAAGTTCTGCAAGTCTGCAACTCTGCAAGTCACATAAGTCTGCAACTCTGCAAGTCAGACTAGTCAACTGGAGTCAGAATTGACTTGTGCTCAAAATTTCTAGAAGGACTATTCATGTGCAGAACTCTGAACTACAAAGTTGTTCGTTGGAAGGTATTCTACCCATACGCAGGTTTGCTGAAGCATTTTCAGCATACGAAGAAGGAAAAATCGCAGATTTTCTGAAGATTGAGAAAGAAATACCCAAAAACACATAAGCCTTGTATCCCCGAACTTGAGCTACGCTCATCCCACTAAGTTGATTTTGAGTGAGAAAGGTCTTTTGAGTTTTACAGGATGACGGAACCACATATGGATGATGTTATGGCTGAAGACAACCTACTTGAGCCTATGATGGAGCAAAAGCTGGACTTAATCATGATGCAATTGGAAGAAGAACGAAGGGCTAGGCAAGCATTGCAAGCGCAACTGGTAAAATTACAAAGAGCGTCTACCGACAAAGAAGAACCTCAAGCTGAAGATTTGATTCGACGTACCATCGACGCCACTCTTGAAGCTCAAACCATTCGCAAGGAATCAAAGATAAGTAAACGAAGTTTCAAATTTCGTACTTTCAATGGCATACGAGAAGAAAAGACTGTTCTAGCATTCATTAGTCAGTTTGACGACTATTTCCATGAGGAAACCTATGCAGAAAAAGATAAAATCAAGTGTGTTACTAATCATTTGGTAGACAGAGCATCACTTTGGTGGACTGTAGTACGCAAGAGCATAGAATGTCCTGCTACTTGAGAAGATTTCAAGAAGAAGTTCATACAAAATTTCCTTCCACCGCACTTTCATGAGAAAGCTATTAAGCAATGGGATCTTCTCCAACAACGGGATCGTGAGCCTATACCTCAGTATACAGAGCGTTTTTGGAATGCACTCCTCCAGCTACGTATGCTTGAAGACGTACCAGAAGCGACACATAAGCGGAAGTATATGTCTGGACTTCTTGGACATTACTACGCTGAAGTTAACATGTTCAAGCCTGCTACTCTTGAAGATGCCATTTCACTAGCTCACGAAACTAAAGATAAGCTACGCGGTAGAGACAGACGACCACAACAATTCCAAGCCAATGGTAATTATGGATCTAAACAATTCAATTCCAATTTTAGAAGATTTAATCCAAGTTGCATGTTCCTTCGATTACGAAGAACTTACTATCTGTCGGTTAGATGATGGAGCAGAACTTGTAGGTTAGATTCAATAAGCATGGCTGCTTTATTGAAGAGTTTGGCAATGGATGCAAGTTGATAGCTCGAGGTCACAGGAATGGCAGAATGTTTACTCTTGATGCTACCTTGCCAGAGCTAAATTCAACAATGTTTGCCCATAGTTCTGGCACTATTAGAGATTTGGAATTTGGCACAAGAGAGTGGGGCATGTGAATTTGCAAAGGCTGCAAATTATGCAGAAAAAATAGCTTGTTACAGGTTTACCCAAGTTCCAATATTCAGATATTGGTGATGTATGCGATGCTTGCCAGTTTGGTAAGCAAGGCCCACAAGGCCGCCATCAGCTTGTTATCCCAATCACTATGTGAAGCAGAGATGACTTTGGTCAAGATGTTTATCAAGTTTTTATTTGTGGATTCGGCTTAACTGTTTGCTTGAGGGTAGTAAGGCGATGATTTTCGATGGATGATCAAAAAGGAGGACATGAGGTGAGCTATCACTTTGTTGATTAAGTGTGTGCCTTGGTCGCTAACTAGTTTGATGGGGCAGCCGAATCATGAGATCATTTGCTCCCATAGGAACTTAGTAATGGTCTTAGCATCATTCTTTCTTGTAGCTTATGCTTCTACCCATTTTGTTAGATAATCGGTGGCCACAATGATGTATTTGTCTTGTGAATACTGTGCCGTAGGAGTAATGAGTCTGATGAAGTCAATCCCCCACTTCTCAAAGGGTTGTCGTGCAATAATTGAGGTTAGCTCCATGCGATCCTTATGAATCAAAACTTTAGTCTGTTGGCACTCATCACAATGTTTCACAGACCATGTCACATCTCGAAAGAGGGTAGGCCATGAGAGCTGGGACTGTAGCACTTTGCAGGCTGTTGCGTCTCCACTGAAATGTCATGCAATTCTACCATGTGCATCTGTCAGTACGTCATGCATCTCATGCTCACACACGCATCTGTGCAATAACCTGTCTTGCCCTAGATTGTAAAGTTGGCTTGCTATCAACTAATATGGTTGGATCTTGAGGATGAGCCACCTAAGTTAGGCTTTTTCTATTGGTCGTTTCAGTAGTCCATGCTCAAGCACTTGAACTATGTCATCTGCCCAATATGATGTTATGTTAGCTCTAAACAAATCTTTTTCACTAGATAAGTGGAATAGATGTGTGTCTGGCACTTCATCCCCAATGCCTTGTCTAGCTGCTTCTCCCATGGGGATACGAGATAGATGGTCAGCCATGTAATGTTGCTTTCCTTTATGCACCATCATGGACAAGTCAAACTCCAAATGCAAAAGAAGCCATCTAGCGATGCGTCCTGTGGCACTTGGTTTGCTAACAAGATATAACAAGGCTTGATGGTCCACAAAGAAAGTAAAAGGCATAGCCAAAAGATAATGTCGAAATTTCTTTATGGCAAACACCATGGCCAAGCCCACTCTCTCCATTGTCGAGTAATTCATTTCGGTCTCAATGAGTTGTCTGCTAGCAAAGCTCACTAGGTAATTCAGGTTGTGTTCACCAGGTTGGCACAACACAGCTCCTACAGTGAATTTCAAAGTGTCGATGTGCACATGAAAGGTGATTGTCAAATCTGGGGCTCACAGAATTGGTGTTGTGGTTAGAGCCTTTTTCGGTTCCTCATATGCACGCTGGCATTCCTCAGTCCATTCAAATATAATCAACATATTATATAGAGATCTAGCAATCAATGCATAGTTCAATATGAACTGTTGATAATATCCTTTGTGTCCTAAGAAGCACTGAACACCCTTGAAATCACTTGGGGATGGAAGATCGACAATGACCTTGATCTTCGAGAAGTCTATGGCAACGCCATTCTTTGACACCACGAGTCCTAGGATACATCCATGCTTCACCCAAAAGTGGCACTTCAAGGGGTTAAAGGAGAGACGATATAGTCAACATCGTTCAAAGACCGTTGTCTAAGTGTTCTTGCCAAGTAGAATGAACACACAAGTCGTCCACAAAGACCTATAACTCCTTCCTTAGCATGTCTTTAAATATTATACACATCAGTTGTTGAAAGGTGGCTGGCGCATTAGTCAATCCAAAAGGCATGACTATGTAGGCAAAGATGCCCCATTCCATAGCAAATGTGGTTTTATGCCTATCGTTAGGATGTACTTGCACCTAATTGTATCCAAAGAAGCCGTCCAAGAAATTGTATGCTTCTTTTCCAACCACTCTCTCGAGCATGTGCTCGATGTACAATAGGGGGGTAGTTATCTCTCTTTGTAGCGGTGTTTACCTTTTTGTAATTGGCACACACTTTAATCTTTCCATTCTTCTTTAATACAATGACTATGGGGGAAACCCAGTTTGTGTGTTTAATTTTGTAGATGAATCCTTCTCTCATTATCTTGTTGATTTCTTCCTTGATAGCATGAGAGTGCTTTGGATTCATGGGATTTGGTCGTTGCTTGACCTCTACCTCTCCCCCTACTTAATGCCATCACTAGTACTAGTCGGTAGTCCATAAGAATTGCATTGCCTTCCTCATCGTACAACATGTATTGGTTGGATTGGAGTATCACTTGGTGGGTGGGTCATGTAGGGTCTAGGTGGTCTATTGATACCTGTAGGATGTATTTCCATCCTAGGGATGGGTGGCTTAGCATCATTAGGTGCCATGAGAGCAAATGGGGCTCCCCATCCAAGGAATTTCGATGGCCTATTCTCAAGGTAGGGTTGACCATAAGGTTGTGGGTACGGGAATCTCTGAGGTAGTCTACAACACATGGCGTCATGGCCAAACCTACTACAATTAGTGCAAGGTCGTGACGTAGGGTCCTAGCACTCGGCTGGCAAGTGAATCCTGCCACAATGCATGCATTGGACATGTGGGTGTGTTGGTCATCCCATCATCTCCTATAGTTTGGTTATGTCCATCCTAATCTCTGCTAGCTCTTGTCTCGAGTCTAGTGCCCTTCCCTTTGTCTTGCGTGCTTGGGCCTACTCTCTCACTCAATGTTGAGGCCCTCTTGGAACTCTTGATACTAGACTCTTCTCAATTTGAGCATCTAGAGCTTCTTTCCTAGAGTTGGTCATCCACTCTAATAGCTTCCTCAAAGACCCTTGACAATGCATCTCACTGCAAGCTTGAGTTGCTGGCCAATGCTTTGTAGAACTCTTTCCTTTGTATTCTTCTTATGAATACCATGGGTACTGCTCTTTCAGTTGGTCTCTCATCCATTGGGATTCTCTTATAGAGGCTCCTCACTTGTGCCACGTAATCTTGAATATCCTCTTTCTTTCTCTACTTGACGTTCATGAGTCACACCGACAAGTTGTCGGAGTACCCAGGTTCGGAAAATCTCTTGATGAAGATATTTTTCAAGCCATTGAAATTGGCATGCTCTGCAGCATCCAAACTCATGTACAAGTCCGGTCCTTATCACCTAAGCACAATCCGAAAGCTTGGGAGCATTGAGCAAGATTAGTAAGGCCATTGGCCTCACACAGACCTACTCGAACTGTTCCACAAAGTTGTACTGATCGTTTGCTTGGTATTTGTCCCAGCTGCTTCACCACCACATGGATTTTTGATTGGCTCTTAGAGCCTTGGTTAACTCGTAACCCTGCTAGCAATGATGTTGCTAATGCTGCAATGCTTTACTCTACTGTCGTGTTATCTAGCAGTCGCTTTCGCTCAGTGTGAGGTCTCTCTCTAGCACTCTCTCACTCTCCAATCGATTTCTACCTGCTAGGGCTAGCACTCTCTGGATCTCTCACATTTCCAAACTCTGGCGCAAGCTCCTAGTTTTTTGGTCCTGGTTGTACATAGCTAGTCTTTGCAGAGCCCTACGAGCTAGCTTTCTCTCTTCCTTGAGGTCTAACATCCTTTATAGGTCTACTGTGGTGTTCTAGCTAGGTTTGAACATCGTACTTGTGCACTAACTATTGGACGACCTCAGGAAAATCACTTAGGTCTAGTTCTCTGTTGCTTCTACGGCATGAGCTACCCTCTTCCATGTCCAAAGATTCTTGCTTTGCCAAGTTTTCAATCAAGTTGGTAAGGTCGGGTAGGTCCACTTCCACGATAGTGCCTGCTATCCTTATTGCATTCGGCTTTTTGGCTATGTTCTTCACTTTGGCCTACCTTTGGAGATTCGATCACCCTTCTATGTCCTTGGGTTTTCTCTTACTGGTGGGTTCCTTCAAAGTTTTATGTTTGAGTGGGTTCCTTGTTAATTGCAACTAGTCCTCAACTTACCCTCGCTCAGTGCATGTGTATACATGTGTATTCTTTTCAATGCACTATGCACAACCAGGCTTTTTGCTCCTCAAGTGTGTTTCAAGTGCTGGAAGTCAAAGTAAGTGAAAAAACAAAGTGTGTGTAGCTTTGGCACCCTTGTCTATGGGTTGGCTTGATAGGGTTGTGTGTTCGGTTTCTAGCTATCATCAGGGGAGATTTGAGGTCTCGAAAATGCCCTGTAAGCAATCCTAGAGAGAGAAAATATTTTAGGAAATATTTTTTTATTTTTTAAAAAAGTATATTTTGGTAAGTAAATATATAAAAATTTGTTAATAAGTCATTGTCGTGATATTCTCGTGGTCACATCAAACCTAGAAATCTAGGCCACCATAAAGGTGACAAAGATTGTCAGAATCAAGATCTTACTCATCCTCATTAAAGTGAAAACTAATATTCAATTTGAATTTTTTTCGACGTTTGATTACTTCCCTCCATTCTCACTCTCTTCTTTATTTCCCATCCTTACTAGTTTCTTCTTCGTTTTCCTTCTTGTTTCTAATTCGCATACTTTTTCAATCCAATCTTCTAATCACATCCTTAGCTATGGATCAATCATCCAATGATCTCTGTAGCTCTAGTAAAAGGCCTCTCTAACATCTTCATATTGAGTTGGATAGTGAGTATGAACCAATAAGGAAGATAACAAAACCCATTACCATTATAGAGTCTACGAAACATATACTCAAGTTTGAAGGAAAGAAGAATCTTGATCTTTGGTTAGATGGCATGCTATATCCCAAAGATCCTAGAAAAAATAGCACTCCACCTTTCTATAATAGCTCTTTATTGTTGAGGTTCATTGGTGATGGTTATAATGGTTTTCTAGGCTATACACTTGGTTGCAGAAAAGGATGTCCTCAAATTGGAGAACCGTCTTTTATCAAAACATAACCACGAGTTATTGCAAAAGCTAGAAGGCTATCATAACAGAGGATTCATTTGTTGGAGAAATGCATAAAATCTTATCAACAAAAGTAAAGTATTTTAGGACTTTGAAATCAACAAAAGGCTCTTAGAAATATTGAGAGTCTTAGACGAGGAGAAGGTGGTTGTAGTAAAAGAATCCAAGCAACAAGGTATATTTTTGTTCCACTTTAAAAATATGAAATATGACTTTGTTTATAATTAATTGTATTGATTTGTGATGTTGATTTTGTTTAGGTCTCTTCTTCAACTGGATGTAAGTGAAAGAGATTCTTTCAAAGTATCTCAGTTTTATTATCATCTTCTTCCTTCAGTAGTTTCAAAAGATATTTGGAGAAGAAGAAATTTAAAAAGGTAAAGAAACAATGCTTGGAGTCATTTATAAAGGATCTCTCTTTGGATACTGAGTTAGTGCAGAAGACACTAGATAATATTGGTATTAGTTGAGATGCTTATATACAACTTTTCCAACTTTTACAATCAAATATGAAGTAAGGACAAGTATGTAATTGCATACTTCCAAGGCCATCTATGATTAGAACTATTAGACAGAGAGTGAATAACAAGGTAATGGAGATCTAGGTGAGCCTTTAAATATCAAGGCTAGCTTCAAGGGCAAGAAAAAGGAAGTTGTATTCAATGAATTTAACAATATTTTCCTTGACTTTCCCACCCTACAATGCTTAATGATTAGATTCTATGACTTGTCACTAGAAGAGGCACAGGGAGTGGCTAGATTTGTGGTTAAACTTGATGAAAGTGAGATTCTAAAATGTACAAAACTAGAGAGGGTTTCTATTACCTTGATGAATAGAGCACTTTCATAAGATCATTACAATCACTCAATGTCATTTAGTTTTCAATCGGAACAGAACATCTGGTGGCTAACAGCATTCGAAGTAGATACAGAGGATTTTGATATATTGTATGGGGTTTTTCATCAAACACCAATACCTGATGTTATTAAGAGACAACAAGCAGAAGAAGAGCTATTTGTTGAAGGATTTGGAAACTATACGATTGAGTGGCACATAGCTGGTGACTTAAAGACACTTAAATGTATGTACAATGTATCAAAGGTGTGAAAATTCATGGATCTAGAGCACAGCAACAGTTATGGAGGATGGAAGGTAAAGAGAGGACTCATGAAGACATGACTCAGACACTGACAGTCACACAAGTGAATTAGGTTTCAAGATTGAGACTTGAACTCATAAACACAATCTTGTGTGTGGACAATGACACTGACACTTTACTGGAAGGAAAAGAGTACTATCATTGCATTTAGAAAAGGAAGCAAGTACAATGCTTTATAGGAAAGTAGTAAACTACAGTAGGCACCACTGTGCATATGGGATAGGTAAGCCTGCATATCCTTGGCCCTGAAGCTCCATACAAAGAGGCTGTCAGTGGGTGTGATTGTCTGAATCTCAACACCCCTCCTCAATCACAACCAGAAAGGCACTAAGTGTGTAGAGGCTATAATGAGAACCACCTACAAAGTGTGGGCACACCACAAACATGGTAGACACCAGAGGCTGTTGCAGAAAAGGCTAAGTGTGGGCACCAAAACATGATGGACATCCAGAGGCTGTAACAGGGGCCTCACAAAGTGTACATGGACTGTAATGCCAAGTTACATGAGGAGTTTTCAAAGCTTATGGCAAGAAGCATTAGGGCTAGGAAATACAAGGCTTTTAGAACAGTTTATCAGAGTAATGAGAGTAGAAGGACTGGTGAGGTTTGTCCTTCCGATCCTGGTGGTTTTCATCTTCATCTTCATCTTCATCTTCTTCTTTTGGTCCATGGTCTTCTTCTTCTTTCACAGCTACAAGATAGGCCTTTTGAGACCTCTTCTTGGCATGACAAAATTTCTCCATGTGTCCGGTTCTTTTGCAGAAGTCACAGAAGAGCAGTTCCTTCGTGCCCTTGTACCTGTTGCCAACATACAACATTTGTTCATCTTTAGAGGTGTTTGGTTCTCCCTTTGACTTGATCTTCTTTTCTTCTTCAAGCAGGGAAGCCTTAATGTCAACCAGTTTAGGATTAGGCATATTGATTAGAGTGGTTGATACATTATCAAAATCAGGATGCAAACTTTTTAGTAGGACACCAATACAGATATCTTCATCCATCTTGAGATCAATCCCTGCAAGCTGAGTAAGGAGACTTTCCATGTAGTTTAAATGATTTGCAAGGGACATGTTAGATTTCATTTCTAGCTTGAAAAATTCAATCAGTAATCCATACTTACATGACTTTGATTGTGCACCAAACAAAGTATCTAATCTCTTTCAAGTATCATTAGAAGTTTCACAAGCATCCACATGATGGATATAGCTGTCATCCAATTCCAATTTGATGATGGCATGTACTTTATCATCATTCTTATGCCAAGTAGCTACAAGATCCACATCTCGAGGCTTCTTCTCTTTGCCATTTGTGATGGCCCAGAGACCCTTCTTCATTAGGATGAGCTTGATGTGGGTCTGCGAAGTGTGAAACCCGACTCCTTTGAATCGAGCTGTCGATGAGTCTTTTCCCATGCTGGAGAGCTAGAGTAGCAACAAATCAGCTCCAAAATTCTCAGATTTCAACAGGCAAAAGAGTTGACTTTGAGTATGCTAATAAGCACAAGTGCCAAAAAGCACTAAGTGATTAGTATCAAGAGATACTTGTGGAGCCAAATGCTTGGCAAATTCTCAATAGGCCTTCTATTCCCCTCCTTGATTTGCTTGCTGAATTTCTTACTGGAAACTGAAGGTGGCAGAACCTTGAGTAGGGTAAGAAGAATGAGAAGGATGAGATGTAAGAGGTTTGATTTCTTCAAGACTTCAAAGGATCTTCAAGAACTTCCCCTCCTCAATGATTTGATAGCCCAAAGTTTGTTGCTGAGACCTCTGTTTTGAAGCATATTAGAGTGGTAGTGGGCTGCTCTAGGTGGCAGGAGAGAGAAAAAGATGAAAATTTGAGCTTAGGTGAAATTTGGCTATGACTGACAGTTAGGGTTTCTGAGGCGGCCCTGGTTTTTTACAGATTGCAGGAGCTGTAGTTGATCATTTTGAAAACTTTTTTTATAGAAATGAAGCTTAGCTAATGCTCTAAAAAAATCCTATAGCAATCATCAAGATCTGGTCGAGCAACAAGCGCGCAGAGACGAAATCCGAAACAAGCGCAATTTTTGTCAGCGATTACGAATTCATGCAATGCTAGGTAGGAAGGAGGCCAATGTTATGAACTAATGTGCCAAGAGGGAGTGCCACAAGCAGAAGAACAAATCTTTAGAAGGAAGCAGGTTCAAATATGGCTTGTGGAGTGAGATATGAAAGCTCCAAGCAAGGTAAGTAGGTGTTGGCTATGGCAGACACAAGGTCAAATGAGAATGGAGAGAAAAATTGGAGCCATGAGCTGAAGATGAATTGACTAGAGGTGGAGAGGGACTAGAGGAGCTGGAAGAGCAGAGAGAAACGCTATGCCATGCTCAGCCAGCTCTGATACCATGTGAAAATTCATGGATCTAGAGCATAGCAACAGTTATGGAGGACAGAAGGTAAAAAGAGGACTCATGAAGACATGACTCAGACACTGACTGTCACACAAGTGAATTAGGTTTCAAGATTGAGACTTGAACTCATAAACACAATCTTGTGTGCGGACAATGACACTGACACTTTACTGGAAGGAAAAGAGTACTATCATTGCATTTCGAAAAGGAAGCAAGTACAACGCTTTATAGGAAAGTAGTAAACTACAGTAGGCACCACTGTGCATATGGGATAGGTAAGCCTGCATATCCTTGGCCCTGAAGCTCCATACAAAGAGGCTGTCAGTGGGTGTGATTGTCTGAATCTCAACAAAAGGGAGCCAACTCTAGATCTCCTTGCCTATATTGCATGTCCCCAGCCACAGAGTTGAACTCAAGCAATTGGAATAGAGCTCCCTCTAGGCACAACAAGGATCCATAGTTTAAGCCAGTCCTAGACATTCCTTTGGTGAACGCCTATATCTATACACTTCATGTGCTTTATAGGATAATTGAAAAGCTTGTTCATCTTTATATAGGATTTTCATGGAAAGCTGAAGCCATTATCAGCTAGAACAGATGCTATAACAATGATTGTTCATCTTTATATAGGATTTTCATGGAAGCTTGTTCATCTTTATATAGGATTTTCATGGAAGCTGAAGCCATTATCAGCTAGAACAAATGCTATAACAATGATTGAAAATTCTTATATGCAATTGGTTTGCATGGTAGTAATGTTGTTATTGAACCAGATCTTCAAAAGTCTAAGGATGTCAATTGTGTCCCCAAAAAGTCATCTATTGGTGGAGTGGGTCTCGCCAAAGCTTCCCTTCCCGTGCTGTTATCGTTTTCTAAGGCTAGAAGGTTCCTAGGCTTTCATTGGAGATGGAAGTGCCTATATAATGTAGTTAAGGATCATGCTGATAATGAACAAGCTTGGAATAGAAAAGCCAATGTTTGGGAAACACTAGACAAAGTATTCTTTTATTGTGATAAACAGAGTGGAATGATGATAATATCAAAGACTTCAAAAACCAATTGAACCTTTTTAAAAAGGCAATGGCAGAAGCTTGGGGTAATCAACACCACTCACTATATGGTAAGAAGTTTGTATATGTATGTCTCTATATTGTCTGACTCGTATAGGGTTTTCTAATTGAATTTCTCTATTTGTTAACTATGCAATATATTTTATACAACCATGTTCCATATTTTATCAAGAAATATGGATCTCTATCTATTTGGTCAACCCAAGCTATGGAAAAATCACATTATCAAGAAAGAATAAAATACTTTAGACATACCAGACATGGAGGTGGAAGATACAAAAGCAAACAGTTTATTAGAGGTCTTTCAATGGTTCTACAGACAAAATTGGCACAAATTCAAAGAGGGATATTTAAACTCTTGTGCAAAGCAAAGATATTCTGAATGGTTATAAACTAGACAAAGAGATGGAAAAAGATGGGTTTCAAGAAACCCTTAACATCTTTTAGTTTGACTTTGTTGCAAAAGAGTCTTTAGTTTCAGGGAATTCACTGGGTTCTCTAAGGGAATCTTTTGTTTCATCCCACTCAAAGAGACCTCTACATTTCAGGAACTCTTGTTTCCTATAGTCTAGAAGGATCTTCAAATTCTTGGCATCTCCTACATGGGAGAGCAAATAAGAGGCAAGAACTCCAAACTATCCTACCCTAGATCCACTATATCTAGGCATGAAGCCAAAAACTCTTACATCTTCTTCCTTCTCCACCAAAATTATCTTGTTTGAACCTGTATTGAAAGCTTGGGATCCAATCACCTTAGAGATAGCTTTCAAAGCCATTATTGGTAAACTTGGAGAGCTTGACAACCTACTATGATAAATTGCAACTGTTTGATTATTTAAGCTTCCAATATAATGGCCAAGGCCTTGACTTTTTCCAAGCTTCAATGGCCCTGAGCCCTTGGCTCTTCCAAGAAAGTTGTCTACATCTTCAATTTCTATCTGCACAATAAACCACGATAGTATAAAATGTCAATAGATAGATATCCAAAAATATTTGTGTATGATGCATAACATACTCTAATATAAATCACAATGGATATCTTAGAATTATCTTTCATACCTTAGGACTTTCATCTTCTTCAAGAAGACTATCATCATATAAATTTATTGAACTTTTTGGTTTCTCCTCTTATAGAGACATCAGTTTCTCTTCATACCCCATGTTATCAATACCAAGTCTCTGTTGAATTTGTAAGCACTCTTCCTCTGAAGATATCCCCCCTTTTCATATTCCACAATTTGATTAATACAAGAATGCAGAATTTTCTTGAAAATTCTCTCCCTCAACATCAAGAGTTGCTAATAGTTCCTCTTCATAACCTATAAAATTCTTATCATTTTGACACCAAGCAATAATCTTCTCTAAGATAAAAAAGGTGTTGAATATCATTTAGCAATACATATATCTTTTTGTTGATGAGATAACTAGGAAATGTTAGGACACATTTAAGAGGACCTGTTTCAATCTATGCACTCAACTTTATCTCATTTTCTTCCACTTTTGTAATGTTCTCACTTTTAAACAAAGCAACATCAAATCCCTGTACTAATTGGTTCTCATTATCCTCCTGAAACATTTCACCCTTCTCTTCAACTTCTTTGTCTTTGCATGCAACATCCTCCATCTTCTTCTCTTGTATTATATCTGAAGAACAACTATCCATATATTGAAGATATACAAGAAATCCAACATCCTTCTATACAAGAAGACATTGTTGTTGATTTTGATGAAAAGGGCAATCCGCTTTCCACTCCTTGAATTCTTCATCAATAAGGTTAAACCTTGTTTGCAAAGTTGTTCTAACAGCATTAGAAGCTTCCATTACATTGCTATAATGGACAGATCCCTCAATCTCTAGGCCTTCCACATGTCTATCATAAAACACCTTAAAATCCTTCAGTTTATCTTCAAGATTCTTCAAAAGCTCTTGCAAATCAAAGGGAACATTGAGCATATCTCTGATGTAAATAAATCTAGATAAATTTCCAGTTGCATGAAGAAAATCAAATAGCTTTTCATCACATGTGACCTCCAAATCCTCCTCCTCCATTCCCTCTAATGAAAACTTCCTTTTAGTCATCCTGATTTTACTCACAAAAGAAAATCCAAAAAACAAAAATAAGCGTATAATATACAAATCCACATTTGCTCATATGTAGTAGACTAAAGAAAGATTGCTAAGAAAATTAAGGAAATACAATATGAAAGAAATGAATTAAAACTTTATGCAGCAGAGAAAACATGAAATTCCAAGTCTCATTGATCAAACTTTGTTTAACATTTTCGACTCATGAAATGTGAAAACAATGATTCAGACCACCTCACAATTCACAAAATCACATTTCACACATCTTATAAAAAAAACTTGATGAATTCACATTTTATACATCCAAAAAATTTGAACAAAACAATGCCTCAAGAACATCAAAGCCCCATGGTTTTACATGTTTACCAGACCAAGATGAAAGAAATGAATTAAAACTTTATGCAGCAAAGAAAGCATGAAATTCCAAGACTTAGTCTCATCGATCAAACTTTGTTTAACATTTTCAACTCATGAAACGCGAAAACAATGATTCAGACCGCCTCACCATTCACAAAATCGTGTTTCACACGTAACTTATTAAAAAAACTTGATGAATTCGCATTTTATACATCTTTGAACAAAACAATGCCTCAAGAACATCAAAACCCCATTGTTTTACATGTTTACCACACCAATATTGCTAGAAAAACAAAGTAAAGCCAATATAGAATTTCTAAGTCCCTGATGTATCTTTCTCCTTTTAAACCAACTAAACATCTTCAATGCCTCAAAATTCAAGATTGCATAGAAAAATATTAAGAAAAGTGTGATACTTGATATTTGCAGGCCTTGCTCTTGAGAATAAATGGTTTCTTGTAAGCATATGCTTGGCTTGGCTTGTGATGCTTACAAGATAAAAAGCTAGTCAAAGACAAGACAAGATACGTGAAAGAAATAGTAACCAAGACCCGAAACTGAGTGTTCATATATATATGCCAACGGTCACTGCACGTTTGATAAAAAAGTACGCTGCACTAATTGGGAGGACGTGTGCTTAAAATGAAAAAGAAAAAGGAAAAAACTTGAAAATCAGAGCTATAAAGTGCTATCATGCCGAAAAAGTAAGTGACACGTGGCACAACTTCCCAGGCAAAACAGTCTTTAGTCGCACTTGTGAAATTAACTATGCACTATAGCAGCCACACCTATAAACCAACATTGTTATCAACCCGATTTTTGAATCGCAAAAGAGTTTTTTCAAAGACAAAACACTCTTTATGCTCAACCACACCAATACAATGCTAATTTAATCGCAGTATAAAATTATTCTTCCGCGCAAGGGTACCAAAGAAGGTTTCATCGACAGTATATGCACTCAACACTCAAAAATGTAAGTTTTTTAAAAAAATATGAGTAAGTTTTGAATCACTTGAACACTCCTACTGTATCACCCCCAAAAATGCCAAACGAATGAAACGCGATGGGTGCTAGGTTTCTCTTATCCACATGAGGCCTCCCCGCGTTTCATACAACTAAGGCCTACAAGTTACTGTTGTAACGTGGGTGCTAGGTTTCTTTTGTCCATTAAAGCCATACTCATATTTCATGCATTTAACTTGATGCAGGTTATAGAACTTTGAATCTCTTTTAAGTTTCGTAAATTATAGAACTTCAAACTTCAAGTAAATAACTAAGTTGAAATGAAAGAGTCTCTTTTAATCTTTCAAATGCATGTGTGTTTGTCAAGAAGAAGATAGGAGAGAGAGAAGAAGAGGAGAGAGAGTGCAAAAGAGAGAGAAAGATTGCAAGAAGATAGAGAAAGAGAGTGACAAGGAGAGAGAAATATTAAAAAATGAGAGAGAAAGACGGAAAGAGAGATGAAGAAGCCATGAAAGCTTGAAGAGAGAGGTGAAGATGAAAGGAGACTTGTATTATTATCTGATGGTCCAAAAATCAAGTCCCTAACACCTTATATACCAGCTCCAGTGTAGCTAGTATTTCCCCATTATTAAATCCCCCTTTCTTACATTCCATCCCTACCCAAAGGTTTTTGCCCTCAAAAACAATTTGGGCACTTATGATGACTGGGCACGAGTTGATCAAAGTACTACTCTACAGCATTATTACAGGGTTATACTAATGAATGAAGAGATATTATTGCGTATGATGGGTCATTGGGGTAAAGACAGTGGACAGAAAACAGTTTACTACATGGCTCTGCTGTAGTAAATCTATCATTACTTTCTGTAGGAGACTCCGATTGGGGTATGCCATATATCAAAATGGAGCTCTCGAGAGTAGTTTTAGTCCATGTATGATGTCCATTGTTGTCCATAGTACAAAATAAAATCTTCTTTAAAGCAAAGAGCTGTCTACATTCAATCTAAGAGAAAATAGGGCCATAGTTAGCTAGATTTCACCCAAATCTGCTTCTAGTAGGTATGGAAACTCTTCCAAAACTGAAGCTAGCCTCCAAGAAGCTTCCTCAAGTGGTAAATCTCCACACTTAATCAAGTATTCCATGATGGAGCGTGAACGAAGCTTCTTTTCCTTTGTCCTCTGACTTGCTCGGGTATGTATTGAATGATGCCTTCTTCATCTATCGGTGGTAGCTCCTCAACATAATCCACTGATGATCCAATGAAGGGCTTCAATTGACTCACATAGAAGACATTATGAATCTTCATGGATGGGGGCAATGCCAATCAATATGCCAAGTCTCCCACTCTTTTGACAATCTAGTATGGCCCATAGAACCTGTGAGCTAACTTATTGTTGGACCCATCCTTAAGGGTGGCATATCTGGACTTGGGCACCTTCAAAAGCACCAAACCCCTTCTTGGAACTCAACATCCCTTATTTTGTCATCAGCATAAAGCTTCATTTGATCCTGAGCTTTCTTCAAGTTGACTTTACACTGCTAAAGTAAGGCTTGCATTCTATCCAACTCCTCCTTGCTTTGTGGGTTTATTTTATCATTGAAGATAACTGTGGAAAGGGGCACCTTATAGCCATACAATGCCTCAAAAGGTGAAACTCCAATGCTAGAGTGTGTAGAATTATTATAGGCAAGAAAGCAAAATTGGAATCTATTTTTACAGAATTGGAGTTGCGGAAAAGGTTCAAATAAGAGTATTGAAAATATTTCGAGACATATTCTCGATAGGATGAATACACGAGATTTTCTAAACCAATTTCATCTATTTCTATTCAAATGCAACCATGAGTCCCAAGCATGCTGCACATCATAACAGAAAGGCCTCAAGTAAGTTTCCAGCCACTTCTTAACCCTCTCTGTCTGGCCATTGGTCTGTGGTGGATGGTAAGGAGTGGAAGGGGATAACTATGTGCCCATAGAGCTGAAAACTACCTGGCCAAAGTTACTCATGAATTTAGCATCCCGGTCATGCACAATGACCTGTGGTAAGCCATGTAATCTGAAAACATGTTCCATGAATTAGCTGACTACTTGAGAAGCATTATATTGAGTCTTTGTAAGAATGAAATGGGCTGCCTTGGTAAGTCTGTCCACAGCTACATAGATGTTGTTCCATCCCTTTTTGGTCACTAGTAGGCCGGTAATGAAGTCCACAGTAATGTGTGTCTATTTGCCTTCAAGCATAGGCAATGCCTATAGTAAATTAGTTGGTTTTAAGGTATTGTCCTTTTTTTGCTGACATGACATAGCTCAAGACAAAATCTTTTACATCCTTCCATAGGCCCTTCCAAGGAAAACTTTTAGCAATCTTGTCATGGGTTTTAAATATTCCCAAATGACCAATTGTAGGTGAGGAATGCATCTCTTGCATGATCTTTTGCTTGAATGGAGAAGTCTATGGGAGATCCTGCCCTGAAACCATAAGAGACCATTCTTAAGCTAATATGGAGAGTTTTCTTCCACATGCCCTTGCTGTAATTTTTGGAAAATGTGGTTGAAATCAGCATCTAACAAATAGACCTCCTAAAGCTCTTCTATCCAATCATTATGAAGTCCCATGATGGCCAAAACTTTACAAGCCCACCTTCTAGATAATAAATCAGCAACTACATTGTCTTTTCCTCGCATACATGCAATGTCAAAGTCATAGTTCTGTAATGTAGCTACCCATCTGTGTTGTTTGGGGGTAAGATTGGACTGAGAGAGGAAATATTTAAGGACCCTATGGTTGCTCTTGACCCTAAATCTTCTGCCACACAAGTAGTGGTGCCATTTCTTAATGGCATGAAGGATGGTCGGCATCTCTTGGTCATATACGTTCATGGTCATCTCATTTTTAGCAAGTTTGCAGCTCTCAAACATTATAACCCCATGCTCTTGTAACAATACAACCCCTATGCCTCTGCCACTGGCATCACACTGAATGGTGAATTCTTTTGAAAATTTTGGGCAAACCAAGATGGGAGCTAAGGTAAGAAATTCCTTGAGCTGATTAAAGCTCTTATCAACTATGGCATCCCAAAAAAAGCCTCTTTCTTAAGCCTATCCATCAAGGGAGCTACAATAGTGGCATAATGCGTAATGAATCTACGATAGAATGATGAGAGACCAAGAAATCCTCTAATAAGTGAAGTGGTATTTGCAGGTGTGGGCTAGTCTTTTATACACTGCACTTTCTTAGGATCAGCCCTAATTCCATCTTTACTAACAATGTGCCCCAAGTATTCCACTTCTGTCTACATGAAAGAACATTTTGTCTCCTTGGCAAAGAGTCTATGCTACCTCAATACATCAAACACCTGCCTTATATGCCAAAGGTGATCCTTCAGTGATCTACTATAGATGAGGATGTCATCAAAGAAAACCAACACAAATTTGAAAAGAAATGGCTAAAGTATTTTGTTCATTAAGCTCTGAAAGGTGGCCAGTGCATTAGTTAACCCAAAAGGCATAACCAAGAAATGATCAAGCCCTTGATCAGTCCAAAATGTTGTTTTGACCTCATCCCCTACCCTCATGCGGATTTGACCTCAAATCTATCTTTGTAAAATACTTAGCCCACTTGAGCTCATCTAGCAAGTTATCTATGCGTGGAATGGGATACATATTCTTCACGGTGATCTTATTAAGATCCCCATAGTCTATGCACATCCTGAAAGATCCATCCTTCTTTTTCACCAATAACATAGGGAAAGCATATGGTGAAGAACTAGGCTCAATAAATCCCATGGCCTTGACTTGTTTGGCAACTTCTTCTCTTTCACACCTAGACAATCTGTAAGGTGGCTTGTTCATAGGCTTTGATTGAGGCTCCAAATCTATGGGATGATCAACTGCCCTATTAGGGGGTAGTGCTGTAGGTACTTGGAAGAGGTCCTTGTACTCTTCTCTAAAAGAGCTCTCAATGCTGAATTCTTTACTGTTTTAGTGGATTGATCTAAATTTTCTTTATTTAACTACAATACAAAGATTTGGGACCATTTCTTGAACTCTTTCTTGACTTCTTCAAATGGGTACTGGCACCTGCAAGCAACTTCGGGGTTCGAATCACTGGGAGGTGGGCAAAGTTCCCCTCGGGCCGCCGGGTTGTGCACCCCTTCAGGGTCTTTGATGGCAAGGGGGGGGGTCACCCCTCTTTTGTCTTGCCACCTCGCCTAGCATCGGGATTTTCCTCACCTAAAATATACATGGCAGACATTTATTAATTAATCCCAGCATGAAATGCATTCAGAAGTAGGAATTGAACCTTTTCATGAAATGCATGGAATGGAAAATTGGGGTCAAGGGTAGGGCTTACCAAGTAGTGACTCACTGCTGACTTACCCTTATACAATGGATTAAAATTTTTTTAAAAAGTGGCTCAGTCAAGAAACAACAACTCAATTGGTTAAGGTAAGCAGAATCAATAATCCTAAATGAGTTTCAGCAGCAGCATGAATTTACCCATTCAATGAGAGTGAAGCAAAATGAATGTGATGAATTGGATAGCAGACAAGCATAAAATTTATTACCTAATGCCTACTTAAGCTATTGCGTTCTCTCAAGCAATTGGTTATGGCTCAGCAAGAGGATAAATTTGAGAGAATAAGAGTTTAAGAACCAAGTACCTTATGATGCTTGATGAAGTTGGAAATCAGTTACGGGCAGAACTTCTCAAGCTTCTCTTGTTGCAAGCTTCACATTTGTTGCATGAGTGCATCATGCACCCAACACCAACATGAACTCCAACCTTAAATCGTGTGATGTCTGAACTGCTAAATTGACCTCAGTAAAAATAACAACCAACAACTTCATGCCCTAAAATGATAGGTATTGTGATCCTCAGGAATGCCCTCTACCTTAAACCTTCCAGCAAGTTGTTGGCACTCTGTCAGGCCGCAAGGAGAAACTGCAAGGAGAAAGGAGTGACCGCATTGGATCCCTTGCACCAATAGCTTTGATCTCATGTATGAGCAAGTCAAGGCTATCAAGGAAGGCAAGCCCATTGAGAAGCCTATTTACAACCATGTCACTGGTCTTCTTGACCCACCGGAGACTATTCTGCCTCCTAAAATCTTTGTGATGGTTGAGGGTCTGCACCCCATGTTCGATGCTTGAGTTTGAGAACTTCTGGATTTTAGTATCTACCTAGATATCAGTGATGAGGTTAAGTTTTCTTAGAAGATTCAGCATGATATGGCAGAGTGCAACCATAGCTTGGAGAACATCAAGGCTAGCATTGCTACAAGGAAAACAAATTTTGATGCATACATAGATCCCCAGAAGCAATACCTGGATGTAGTGATCCACGTCTTGCCTACCCAACTAATCCCAGATGACAATGAGGGCAAGGTGCTAAGAGTAAAGATGATAATAAAGGGAGGAGTTCCAAATTTCACCCCTGTGCATCTCTTTGATGAGGGATCGACTAGCATCACCTTGGGTTCACAATAAGGCGGTGTAAGAAGTAGCAAGTGGCCTTATGAATTTTTTTGCATTCTATCTGCACCCTTCCGGTCCACGCATCTGATCATCTTCTTGCAATCTTCGAGTGTTGCTTTCTTGTCTTCAAGGTTTGTAAGAACAGAGTGGAACTCCTTCACAATGATATTTTCATTCTTTTCTAGATTGAATACATCAAACATAGCTAAGAGCTCATCAATGCTTGCAATCTCAATCTCACCCAAGTGATGGACTCCTCTCCCGTTGAATTCAATGAACTCTTGAAGGGCTTCCCATGGCTTCAAGACCGAGCACACCACATCTAAGTCAAATCAAAAGGCATGCTCGGAGCATCGGAAGAAGGCGGTTCACCTCTGTTTGCCCTTACCTTGCAGTAAGATTCGCAAGAGGACCGCTTTCTCCTCCAAGTTAACTAATGGCTCTTCTCTGAATCCCCCTCCGCTACTCCTTCACCTATGTCTCAAGGATCTAAAATCCCCCGCCGCTCCTTCACCTTTGTCTCAAGGATCATCTCTTGCCTCTCATCACCTGGGATAGTTCCTCCCTTTCTTTCTCCTCTCCATCTCAAGCACTCAAGAGCAAGGTTGGAAGCTCTTTGAGACATGTCCCCCCTTAGCATTATCAAGGATATGTTTGATGCCAAGGGTGATGGGAAGATCTTCGCAGATGAGCTTTGTCGTGTTCTCAAATCTCTTGGTGACAATACAATCGAAGAGGAAACTTGGCTAATGGTTGCAGAAGAAAACTCTGATGGAGATGGCTGATGTCAATTCAGAGGCCATTTACAGGCCAGCAGATGGAAAAAAACTTCCTTAAAGGTTCCAAAAGTAGCAAAAGCAAAAGCCATAAAAAGGAGAGATTTGATGCTTTAAAAACGAAGAGCATGATGGAAACTAGTAGTGATAGTAAGGTAGAATGGGCTGATCTCCTCTATGGAAGCTTGAGAGGAGCTTGAAAAGAAAGAGAGAGAAAGACTCTCCCTAAAAAAGTAACAATAACTACTCCCTCCTCTACTCCTATTACCACTGTTTTTAGAAAAATACATTCAGAAAATGGCCTAAAATGACCAACGAATTGCTAACTTCAGTCTTTCGGCCTCTAAAATTGGTCCAAGAACTCCATTAATGCTCTTGACTATTGTCCTCTTGGTCCTGGACCTCTGAGTCCTTTAGTGCTCCTCCATTTTAGTGCATGTCCATGTGTACCTGAAGCTTCTTGGATTTTTAATTCAAAAGGATGGTAACTGACCATGTAAGGTAACTAAATGGATCAGAACTAGAGCTTTGATACCACTTGTCAAGAAGAAGATAGGAGAGAGAGAAAAAGAGGAGAGAGAGAGTACAGAAGAGAGAAAGATTGAAAGAAGAGAGAGAAAGAGAGTGACGAGGAGAGAGAAAGACTAGAAAAGGAGAGAAAAAGACAGAAAGAGAGAGGAAGAAGCCATGAAAGCTTAGAGAGAGAGGTGAAGATGAAAGGAGACTTGTATTATTATCTGATAGTCCAAAAATCAAGTCCCTAACACCTTATATACCAGCCCAGTGTAGCTAGTATTGCCCCATTATTGAATCCCCCTCTCTTACAGTGTTTGTTAGAAAAACATATACTACAAAGTTGAAATTTAAAAAAATTATCAATCGAGAAGGATAAAGATGTTTAGAGTAAATAATTTTGCCCAAAAAGTAGTCTAAAGGATGATGGATTCTCCTAGAAGGTCAAAGGTGAAGATACCTCGTAGAATAGATGAGTTGAACACGACTAGGATTGCCATGTTTGTTACGTGACGTATGAAACATGAATAGTGTTATATTCTTTTTTTCGAGTAAGGCCATATCATGTTTCATCTGACTTGAGCCTGCATTGTTCCCCTTGTGTCGTATGAAACGTGACATGATATTGAGTTCCCTCTGTCTTCAAGGCCTACTCATGTTCCATACATCTTTGTACTGTTTTATTGAGATTGTATTTAGACTTCATGATTATTGTTTGCCTGCTACTTCGTGATTGTAGATATATTGATATGAGAGATTAGGAGATCTTTCCTAAATTTTTAGTATTATTTGTTTTTATGGATGTTCTAGATGGATAGAACTAAGTCCACTGCAAGGAAGCAAAAAGTTGATCCTTGAGGTCTTGCTTCAAAGATACATCAGTCCTCCAAGCCTTCCAAACTTTCAAGGAAATCAAATCCAAGAAAAAGGTTCTCACAGCATGTGAGGTGCCTTAAGGAGATTAGAAGTGCAATGAAGACTTTGAATAATGTGATTCCAAAGCTGTCTTTACATAGGCTTGTCAGAGAAATCTGTGACAAGCATAGTCTAAAGAGTTTTAGATGGACTAGGGCAGGTCTCAACTATATTTAGGAGGCTACATAGGATTTTTTGATTGAGTTTTTCCAAGATTTTTATATCTGTGCAGCTCATGCACATAGGCTTACACTTATGGATAAAGACATGATTATTCTCAAGAGATTGAGATACAAGTTTTCAAAGGTCCTTGAGCCAATCCCTCATTCTGATGTTAAGGCTTTCAATATTTTAAATGTGCCTCCATGTAGAAAGAAGAAAAATGATACTGGTCTGAAGGTTGAAGATGTTGTGCATGAAAAGGACACAAGACAGCATGAGAAAGATGAAAAGGCCACAGTAGAGCAGGGAGATAAATGGAGAGAGTTTTAAAAGAAAGAAGGAAGAAGAAAAGGAAGCAGAAAAACTCCCATCTTTTGAAGAGGAGTTGTCTACCCTTCTTGAAAGGATTGACCCTAAGGGCTTCAATGTTTATTGCTTTTTACCAGCTGATATTAACAAGAGATGTGATATGATATTTTTGGACTCTGATTGTATTCAAATTCTCCAAAATAAAGTGAGAGAAGTAAATGACTCAATTCTTCTTGTTGGGATGAGGTATAGTTTATCAAAATTTGTTTAAACTCACCATATTTTTTTAGCAATAGACTTTCATGTTGATGCTTACTATCTCCATTCCTTTGCTAGGTGTGTAATGCATGAGCTCCCCTTCAATATACAACAAAAGATCAAGGTTCTTGATCCATCCATCTCATACTATATGACGAGTGATCTTGATGCAAGTGCTTTTGACCATTGGTTCAATTCAACTTTGAATCTTTGGAGCTTCTTCTAATTCCATACAATGAAAAGTAAGTAATTTGATATTTTTTAAGATTTTATGAGATCTTGTTTTGCTAGATTATTGAAATATTTTTGTTTTCAGTTCTCATTGGAGCCTAATTGGAATAGACTGTGTGGAGAGGCAATGTTTCCTCATCAATTCTATAAAAGGAAGCCATGGAAATGCCAAGTTGTAAGTTATATAATCTAAGGTCTCCTTGATATTTTGATCTTTTTGTTGTAGGTAATCTAAATATTTTGATTTTTCTTTTGTAATAACTGTAAATTTTATTGCCTTTTTGGTACAGAGTTTGCAAAAGATTGATTGAAGTGCTAAAGAAAAGGCCTCCTATGCCTTCTAACTTACTTGCAATAATACAATATAGACAAGTTGCGGTAAGTTCTTGATTAATATGGTTGGAACATACCAAGAAAATTTATTCTAAAAACTACCATAAACAAGTTACTCTTGTTGATTGTAGTGTCCTCATCAGGATGATAGTTACTCTTGTGGCTGGAGAGTAATTGTAAATGCTAGAAGATTAGTTCAGTTTATTTATCTCAATGATGATAAACTTATAAAGGTAATGTGAAACATACTAAACTTTAAGATAGAGTTTTATTACAAAATAGTCCATTGTAAAAAATAACAATAAGCTAAAAAAAAATTTATACAAATGTATGATAGTTTACAAGGGATTGCTATACAAGTGAGCACGTTTGGTATATAAGAGCAAAGCTCTTGAAGTACGTAATGGCCAATTGTATACAACCAACAAGAAGTGGGGGCTTGGACATTGAAGGAGAGGAGGTGCATGTAGCTACAGTAGGTGAAGCTATGCCTTCAACAACCAAAGCATCAAAGATAGGCAAAAGGACTCCTAGAAAGGATGTTCCTTCTAAAAAAAAGTAGCTTTGTCTCAGATTGTAAGCCCTTGTGTATAAGTCATGGAGATGGCTGAGAAAAATTTGTACATGTATTTTATATCGAGAGTAAAGACATCTTTTCTTCAATATCCTTGCATTGTATATTCTTCTCTCTCCTTGTTGATATATGTTAAAAAATATATATTATAAGTGTTTATTAATCAAGAAGTGAAATCAGATATACACCTAAATGAATATAATATGAAATAAAAACTTTACTCATTTGTTATTAAGTTGGAACACAAATGAGTATGGTAGTTCAATATCTTCATTCTATAAATCCATCCTCACTTGATGTAGCGTACATTATGATCTAACCTTTAGGATTGCAATAATATCCTCATTGTACCAAACATCAAGATCCACTATAGGATCTTTGCTAAAATTATCAAGATTTTGGTCTAAAGCAACCATACTACCGCCAACATAATGCCATCTACTGTAATAAAAGCCAAGGATGAATTTTTGAGTAGCAATTATATATTTACAAGCTATAGAGTCTTGATCTATCTTACCTATTGAGGGCTGAAATGATGAACGGGTTGCCTCTTACCCATCCAACCTCCAATCCTCACTAAGAGAACTAAAGAGGGGCACCACCTAGCCAAAGGGAGGATGGGCTAGGACATCCATTTTCTCCAAGAGAATCAAGAGAACCAAGACACAAATTTACAAGAGAGAATATATGTACTAGACACGATATTGAAATATAAGAGAGAGAGATGAGAGGAGAGGGAGACAAGAGGAGAAGAGGTAGAAGAAGCTTGCCATTATGCTACATAATAAAAGAACTCACTCATAGCTTCCCTCAAAGAGATGAGGGTATTCTAAAATGCTCTCATGGACTTGTCATTCTCCTCCTTTTCCTCTCTCCATGGGCTCTTTATATAGCCTCCATGAGGGATTAGATTAAGCTAATCTTCTTGATTAACATAATCCTAGATGATGTATGGTATCTTTGAAAATATGGAGCATAGTGGATGGGACAAGTCCCCACCTTGGTCATCATGCAAGAAGCCAAGGGTGGTGGTAGACAAAATAGAGAAATTGAGCTAGATTACAAGAGGTGGGTGCCCAAAGCACATTATTATAATATATTTACAAGAAGGATAGAGTGGAAAGTTGGTGTGGTGAAAGAGAGAAGAAAATTGCATGTAGCCAGCAGTCTGCGCCTTCGTAACTTCAAATCCGTGAGGAATTTGGAAAAAGTTTCTTCTGCAACTTTGTAGATCAGGTCGAAACCGATCGGCCTTCGCGGGAATTTTCTTGAAATTCACTTTTTCTTGGGAGTTATTGAGATTATAAAAAAGGGCTTCCAAAAGCTGCTTTGACTTTAGTATCCCATATGTATATAAATACATATAAGCATGTGACAAAAGGGGTCCATGCTTGTAAGCTTTTGTGCAAGATCCAAATGACACCATGATGTAGATATTGACTTGTGTGCAAGGGTGAGGTGTCCTCTAATGATGGTGATAGATTCCACATCTTAGTGATGCAGACGGAGCCCATGTGTAGTTGGAGGCTAGTCCCTTGAAAAAATCTATGCATTCACTCAACTCCTAGGTGTAATCTATTTTCATCTTCACTAAGATAACCATCCCTTTGACCCTTTACATTGACATGCCTTCTAAGAACTTGTTCCCCCCATTTGCTAGAGTTATCATAATCGAGAAGCAATGTAGCATACCTAGTGCTTGAAGAGTAAACCCAAAGTGATATGGTAAGCTCTTGATAGGGGCTTTGGCCAAAATTTTGTGGTAATAATCCGGGTTGTAAAAAACCCGGATCACCTATCATTTTCCCTTCTGTCCTAGTATCCCATCCCTCATCAACAAATTGTATAACATGGTCATATGTTAGTCTCTTCACTGAAAGCATAGCCTTTGATTTTCTTATCTAAGCATTAGAAAAGAAGTCAACAAATATATTAATAGGCATGAACAAAGTAACTTTTCTTAGCCTACTTGAGATACTAGGTGTTAATGATCTTTGTATCTTAGAAAATATTTTACATCTATAGCCCTCACTAGTAGCTGGACTTGGCGAAGGCCACTCAAAGTTTGAAAAATCTGGCAAAGAAAGGGGAGATATTGATCCCCATTGGCTACACTGCATGGGGACAATATAAGAATGGTCATAGAAAAATATTTTATTCTTTGAAAGCTCTGTCTTCTTTCTACCTTTGTACATCTCTTCTCCAATCAAGCCATGCATCACATCAATCACATCAACAATAGACTCGACTAGTTGCCATTCCTCAAGATTAGAGGGATAGACATCTACAAGACAAATGAGAAAATGTTATAATGGAAAACCTTAAAACAAGTTCAAGAAAAGAAAGACTTTAAGAATTAAATCCTTACAATTTGGTTTATGCATTGGAAGATTTGAACTTCCAGGTTTCAAATATAGCTCTCTATGCATAAACACATGTTGCACCAGAACCTCTTTTATGCTATTCTTATTTACTCCAAGCTTGAAATCTTGGATTCTACCCTTCCAAGCAAAGATGAACAAGCTCTCATATCTTCGCATTTTTCCACATTTTGCATGTTGCATGGTGATCCAACTGCCAATGCAACCATCAAATTTTAGTTAAGCATCAGATCACTGAGGTTTCCAAGATTCCATCCACCAAGAACTCTTATTCTCAGCCTTATCCCCTCCTCTAATTCATTATAAATATGAGGCATGGGGAGGCACAAGGGAGCATAAGGAGACCCTGAGAGGCTACGAGAGAGAGGTAGAGAGAAGGATACCCCTCTAAGAGATTGTGAGAGAGAGCTTGAGAGAGAGAAGGAGAGAGAGAGAGAGAGAGAGAGAATAACCACCCCGAGAGGCTGCAAGGGAGAGAGTTAGCTCAATTCCCTCTATCTCGATCCTCGACTTAGACATATTCTCTTATGCTCTCCCATCTTGAATCTATTCCAACTTCTTAATCTCTTGAGTCTACTTGCGGACGATGGCCTCCATCTCGAATGTCATGTGCGGATGGCAATCCTACAACCAACAATGAAGCTTCGAGCAAAGGCATCACTGTCAATCCAACTGTGGTTCTGGTCGTAGGTAATGTATTTCTAAATTGATAGATGCTTGCTTTTATTCTCGCATGAGATACATTAGGCTCCATACTATGATGTACGTAAATAGATCATGGGAAGGGATAGGCCTCTTCTCAGATATTTGAAAGATGAAATTTGCAAAGTGCATATATTAAGAAAAGTTAATTGTACTTAGTTGCGTATGGCTTATTCGTTAATAGAGCAATCGGTCAAGGGTTATGAATAGCATAATCGTAAAAAGAATAACATTAGGAATTGTGTGTACAAGTCTTAAGAAAACTTTGCATAGAATCGCTCTTTGATCCCAAGGGGAAGGGCGAATATGTGATGGAATTATTATCATGTCTATTCTTGTACTATTTGGGAAAAATACAACTAGTTTTTGTTGGTTGATTAAACAACACCCTAATTTTTTTTTACAATCAACTGATTGTTGCATTGTGATTTGGATAAATATTCCAAGTGCTTGTGTTTGATGGCAAAAGCATGGCAAAGGTCAGTAATGACAAGTAGCCATGGGAAAATAAGGGAATGTTTCACTAGAAGATATTATTAGGGTTGATTGCCTTGATCGTGCTTGATTCCTAAATGGATAAATTAAGGAAGGATATTTTACACGGGTGGATCATCTCCAAGATCGCACCGTGGATTACCCTAAGAGGGCACTCCTCGATTCATGGGCCAAAGGTCGAGTGGTGAAAAGACCAATCACGAAAATGGCATCTCACTCCTAGACCGCTTGTGGATCAGGTGGAGCTCTGGACACCCCTTACCTGTCTAGAATGGAGTTGGAGATCCCCATGAGCCCAATGTCTGGGACATTGAAAGATCCTATTCTAGATATAAGGATGGAAATTTTGGTGCCATGTGATTTAGACCGTGTACTTCTGTTGGACAAAAGGGATACATAATTCTCCTGTATGGGCAAGAGACAAAGATTAACTTGAAGATAACTTAAGGAACTTGTTTGTCAAAAGGACTTCTTTTTTTGTTTTTGTGTCTGCGAACAAACACTATTCCCTAAAAGGCTTAATTAATGAAGCTGATTTTAGATGTCACACATAAATGTGGTAGGAACGAATCAAAAAACTAAAGCTATCAAGGGAAGCGGGTGGACGGAATCCCCGACGGGTCCGTCCTATGGCAGGGTGGTGCTAGAGAACTAGGAGGCTTCTCATAAGTATTTATCACCATTTGAATTTAGGTATTGTTAAGTTAGAACCCGATTCATGCCGTTTTAGGGGACCGGAATGGAACTATGCCCTACGGGCAGAGGGGTTGACCGGCGCATCCCTCTCGTTTTCTATTCTCTTTGAATCAAGTGCGATATGGATTTGCTTCAGATTGGGTATCTTTGCATAAAGTAGGATGTCCAAAACACGACGCTAGAATGCTGTTAGGGGACCTTGGCCCTAGGAACCCAAATTTCAAGTCAATCCTAGTGGGTTTGGTCATGAACGTTCCATTGCGAGGTGGACTCAAGAAACCCTAGGCGACAAAACCTAGAATATTCCCTAGGAGTGCCAGGCGGTGACGCTTAGATTCATTTCTCAATGGACCGCTAAAATGTGCTTGGGTAGCTGATAGGTGGGCATGTTACACAGAGAGGGACAAAAGAAAGGAGGGAAAAAAATATGTGCCAAGATTTTTACTAATTTGAATTTAGAGTAAATATATCATTATCATTAATTCAAACATATCATTAAATAAAAGAGGCCGGGATTGTATATCATTAATGCAAAGAATATCATAATCTCAAATATAAGAGGTTAAAAATAGATATTGATAATACAAATTTGTATATTATTATATATGTATCTTTTTGTAAAATAATTTTTTGCCTTTTTTAAAGTTATGTTACGGAGGCTTTGCTCCTATTGGTCTAGAGCACTCTCTTTCTATCTCCTAAAAGGCATTTTTGAGACCTCAAAACTCCCCTAATGTCTCGCCAACTTCTCAGGTTTTTTTTGTTGCACTATCTCGTTCAGCTCGCTTAGGGTCAAGTTGGGGTCTTACAATTAGCCCACAACACCAGCCACTATTCCAGACTATTCCGCTACGATTTCTAGGTTTGTAACTACCTGTGAGATGTTCGGTGGGCTCTTCTGGTGCGTGTTACGCTTCTCCTTAGCTAGGGTTTTTCAAATTTACATATTCCTTTCTCAGGTTGTGTCCTATTTACTAGTGTCTGATTTTGAAAATCGGGTGTCCAATTTACTAGTGTCCGATTTTAGGAATCGAACAGTGTTGGGGTCCGTTGTCCGACTGTCACAATCGAACAAGGTATGTCATCAGATAGCTTGAGTTGGTCAGATTGGGACACGTTTGATTCTCGGAATCAAATGGGGTGCTTGGTCCGATTGAATGTATGTCCAATCGGACAGGATACTAGGTCCGAGTCTGTGGCCCGATTGCAGCGATTGGACAGTGCACGAGGTAGTGTGTCTTGTTTGATTCTTAGAATGGGACGAAGGTGGTGTATCCAATTAGAGTGTGGTCTGATTTTCAAAATTCGACAGGCATGTCCGATCATCGGACTAAACGATCTTGTCCGAGTCCGATTCTAGGAATCGAACCGGTCACACTAGGTCCGATTCTGGGAATCAGACACTGTGGGAAACATGTGATTCTGTTGGCCAAAAATGCACAATCGTGTTTTGCCCAAAGGTCTTCGCTTAAATGTTGATAGAACCTACAAGGACTTCCATGAATCAAGGAGGGGTGTAGGCCAAGGAGATTCTATACCTGAATCTCATCGAAAGCTCCAACAAGCTTCGATCGATTCGACATAGTCTCGTGACCTGCAAGCTCTCTCTCTCTCTCTCTCTCTCTCTCTCCCTCCCTCCCTCCCTCCCTCCCTCTCTCTCTCTCTCTCTCTCTCTCTCTCCCACAAAGATAGGACTACAAATGAGGTCTTCCCTGGTCACTCAAGACCTTAAACCTTTGCTAGCTAGCACCTTAGCCTTCCCGATCACTCCACTTGCAACTCTGAGGCATCTGAGCACTCTTTTTTTCCCATTTTTCCTTGTTATTTCCCTGTTCAAGACTATTTTACAGCACTGAACCTTAAGCTTTCCACTCCAATTTCTCCCTCCTATCCTACTCTAAATGAGACAAAAATCAAAAGTAAAGTATTGAACTGATTGCTCCTACTCAACCAATCACCAATAACCAAAAATACTTACTTGTAGCACAGATTCAAAAACCCAAAACCTCCCATCTATCTCAATCTTCGGTTCGGGGATAAAGCCCTTACTTTGATGCTCGATTTGAAGCATGCAATCGCTCAAGCTTGAATCCGTTGGTCCCGACAACAGAACCAAAATGTAGAGGTGTGAGCTCGGGCTCAACTGCCAAGATCCACGGACTGATTATTGGTCAAGCGTTTCAAGAGAGCACTAATAGTACCTCTCACATAGCCGATGTGCTATCCCTTCCTACGAGTGTAGTGAGGTTACCTTAATGCCTAGTTGAGTTGCTTCCTCTCTCAAGCACTCTGATAGCTCCATGATTCATGATGCACACTCAAGCATCCTCAAGCCTCTTCCTTCAAGCTCCATCCTCCATAGCCACATGCAAGACAAGAGAAGAGAAGAGAAGAAGAGAAGAAGAAGAGATGGTGGAGGGCTTCACCTCCAAGATCTCTCACCCTCACACACTCTCTCCCTCACTCACTCTCACTCCCTCCCTCAAGCACTCACAAGCAAGCAAGTAAGAGAAGAGAAAAGGATAAGAGAAGAAGAAGAGTCCACTTTGCCACACACCAAAAAATGAGCTCTCATTCACTTTTTGAACTTTATATACAAAACCCTCTTTCCCTTGGGCAGTCATCCCCTTTGTACATGGCCGGCCATGGCCTAGGCCCTTTTTTCCATTGTTCTCCTATCTTCCTAGCTTCCTTCCTACCGCCCATTTACCTTTACAATTTGCACGGGTGAGAGTTGCGCTCTTTTATAGAGGTTTGGCTACACCTTTATATTTAAAGGTGTGCCTTCTTGATTTTGGCTTCTTGTGGCTTCCATGGTTGTGTCTTGTACTTCTGGTGGTTGTTCCCATGCTTTTAGATTTCATCCGGGCACACTCTCTTATAGGGCGCTTTTTTTTTTGCCTTGCACTTTTCCTCTTGATGCCTCATATTTTGCTTCCTTTGCTTTGCAGTAAACAATAACAAGGTCACTGGAGCATCCACTTATATGTCCAAATTTGTCATAAGCTTGAGTAACCATGCAATCTCACATGCTCCCAATGCAGCACCCCTATATTCTGCCTTAGTGCTAAACAATGCAACCGTAGGTTTCTTCTTGCTGCTCCAACTGATCATCCCACTTTCAAGTCCAAAAGCATAACCACTTCTAGATCTACGGTCATATGAGCATTTTGCCCAATCTGCATCCGTATATCTAACCAGTGTCAAGGGCTTATCTTTTACATAAAACATCCCATAATCTATAGTGGCTTTATATATCTCATAATCCCCCTAGCAGCATCAAAATGTGGCTTTCTCGGCTTCTGCATGGACTAACTTATGAGCCCAATAGCATAACTCAAGCAGGCCTGGTGATGGTCAAGTAGATCAGACTTCGAACCATCTGCTTATACATATTCACATCATCAATTTTAGCTCCAATGCTAATGTCCAACTTGACAATCTGATCAAGAGGTGGATCTAGTGGTTTACATTCAACCATGCCATATTTCTTTAGCATTTCCATAGCACAGTGTTTTTGCATTATCCATAAACTATTTTCAACCTTGATCACCTCAATACCCAAGAAATACTTCATTTCACCTAAGCATAGTGTTTTTGCATTAGCCATAAACTATTTTCAACCTTGATCACCTCAATACCCAAGAAATACTTCAGTTCACCTAAGCCTTTCATATCAAATTCAGATTTCAGTATCTACATAACATGTTGTATCCCTAAGTCATCATCACCTGTGATTATCAAACCATCAACATAGATAACTAGTACTACCAAACTATCTTTTTCATAAATAGACTATGATCAGCCCTGCCAATAGTGAATCCCAAACTCTGCAAGTAATTACTCATTCTTGCATTCCAAGCTCTCGGAGCCTGCTTCAACCCATACAATGTTTTTTTTAGCTTACATACATAATGTTGAAAATCAGGATGTACATACACTTCAGGCTAATCCATATAAACATCCTCTACTAAATCACCATTGAGAAACACATTCTTAATATCTATCTACTATAATTTCCAGTCTTTAGTAGTAGCCAATTCGATCAATGTTCGTATGGTTGCTATCTTAGCAACATGACTGAATGTTTTCTCATAGTCTAACCCATACTGCTGATGAGCATATCCTTTAGCAACCAACCTGGCTTTGTACCTCTCTACACTGCCATCCGACTTGCATTTAATCTTATAGACCCATTTTTAGCCAATGGTCTTCTTTCCTTCTGGCAATAGCACAAGATCCATGTTATATTTTCATCCAATGAAAATATTTCCTCATCCATAGTTGTGCATCAAATGTTATCCATCACTGCTTTAGCATATGCAGCAGGTCCTTTGACCTTTGTCACCTTTGTCATATAAGCATAATGCTTCGCACAAAAGCTATTATAAGTCAACCTATCCACAAGGTACCTAACTCTCTACGAGCATCTAAGCTATGGTGCACTACTCGATCCCCCTCTCTCATGAGGCGGAATATACATGTTCTACCTAGTGCCAAGTATATACACAGTTAGAATACCAAGCTCACTGTCTAGACTGTCAACTAAGTCATAGCCTGAAGTCATCCTGCTAGGTGTCATCACACCAGATGTATCATTAGAAGTTTTCTCTTTCCCTTTGATGTCCGCCACATCATATCTCCCCCTAACTGACATAGTGGTGTCAATGGACGGTGAGCTAGAGCTTCGCAATCTCTGTGTTTCCATGGAGATACCGCAGTACCACTAGGTCCTATTAATGCAGTACTGTACCGCAAATCAGCTGTAGAAACATGTGTAGAAGGCATATCTGATGGCACTATAGCTGATGATGCATATCAAGAGGCCATCTCATCAAAGATAACATCTCTGATTACTAGTGTCTCATGAGTGGAGGGATCATAGCATTTATATGTCTTCTTCTCCTACAAATAACCGATAAAGACACAAGTATGTGCTTTCAAATCTAGCTTCTTCCTCTTCTCATTAGGGATGTGCACATAAGTGTCAAGAATCGCTTGGTGGAGGGGGTTGCTCAAGATGCTGCGCCGAACACACACAGAATGCACAAGGAGAAGCTCACTCAAGAGACAAGAAGATAGATGGAGGCCAAAACGTTTTCTTGCTGATTTCTTCTTCTTCTTCCACACTCTTTTCAATGTACAAAAAGTATAGATAAGATACAACATAAAAGGAAAGTGGCCTACTAAGTCAAACAATGCATAACCGACTACACTAGTCGACTGGCGCTATAACTATGCCAGCTGTAAATAGGTGTAACAACCTGAATATAATAAGTAATGAGTCAGTGGCCATGTGAGAGTCATAATGACCACCGACGTGCTAAGTGTAGACGTGTGGACCCATCTAACCAAGCGGTCCATCATCAATGTCTGCATGTGTTGAGCTTGTCATCTCAACACTCCCCCTCAAGCTCAACTGCATCTCTGCAACTCCAAGTAAGCTTCGAAACTTTTGAAGCTTCTCTATACCCAATGCCTTTGTGAAGATGTCAGCTATCTGATCCTGTGTGTTGACATACACCAAGTTAATCTCACCTGCTAGTACCTTCTCTCTCACAAAGTGGTAGTGTACCTCGATATGTTTTGTCCTGGCATGGAACACAGGGTTCCTAGCCAACTGTATACTGCTCATGTTGTCACAATAAATGACAACTGGACCTTCCACCTGTACATCCAAATCAGCCAATAGCTTTTGTAGCCATACTACCTCACATGCTGCAACAGCAGCACCTCTATACTCAGCCTCTGTATTCGACAAAGCAACTGTAGATTGCTTTTTGCTGCTCCATGCAACTGCTGCACTACCAAGAGAGAACATGTATCCGTTGGTAGATCTTCTATCAGACATACTACCAGCCCAATTTGCATCTATGTATCCAAACACATGTACATCTATACCTGCCTCATAGAAAAGTTCATAATCTAATGTGGACTTCACATATCTCAATATGCGTCTGACTGCATCCAAATGTGGCTTTCTAGGTACTTGCATAAACTGACTCATAAGACCAACAGCGTAGCTCAAGTCTGGCCTTGTAATGGTCATGTAGATCAAACTCCCCACTATCCTCCTGAACATAGTAGGGTCTTCTATCTCATCCCCAACATCAGCACTCAGCTTTACATTCTGCTCCAACGGGACTGAAAGTGGTTTGCATGCAGTCATACCATACTTGGACAACATATCCAAGCCATACTGTCTTTGGGACAGCCATATACCATCATCACATCTGATCACCTCAATGCCAAGGAAGTACCTTAGCTCACCTAAATCCTTCATCTCAAACTTCATCTTCAAACAGCCCTTGACTTCAGCAATTCCACTATCACTATCACATGTAATAATCAAGTCATCCACATAGATGACTATGATGACCAAACCTGCATCTCCCTTTCTCACATAAAGTGAGTGATCAGCATCAGAAACATAAAAGCCAATATTGACAAGATACTCTCTAATCTTGTTAGACCATGCTCTAGGTGCTTGCTTGAGCCCATAGAGTGCCTTCTTCAACCTGCACACATACGTGGGATGCTCTAAATCTTCATAACCTGCTGGCTGATCCATATACACTTCTTCCTACAAATCACCATGCAAGAAGGCATTCTTTACATCCATTTGCTGCAACCTCCAACCTTTGGCTGCTGCCAAGGCAATCACACATCTGACAGTTGCCATCCTAGCAACTGGACTGAAGGTTTCATCATAATCTATGCCATATGTCTGGGCATAGCCTTTTGCAACCAGCCTAGCTTTGTACCTGCTAATAGAACCATCTGCATTGTGCTTAATCTTATAAACCCACTTACATCCAATAGCTTTCTTTCCCTTCGGCAATGATACTAGATCCCAAGTCTTATTGGCCTCTAATGCAGCCATCTCCTCATCCATTGCTGCATCCCAATGAGCATGACCAACAGCCTCCTCAAAATATGTGGGCTCAACATCCTCAACTAGTTTCACCATATAAGCATAATCGTGAGCTGCATAACCCTCAAAACCAAATCTTTTAACAGGGTATCTCACCCTGCTAGACCTGCGTACCACTGGATCACTCAATGGAGTCTTTGCATTAACACGTGCTCTCTGCACACCTGGAGTCCTCACTGAAGGAATGCCAAGCTCATCATCCAAGCTCTTTGAGCCACTGAAGTCTCCATCAAGAACTGCATCAATGCCTTCTGACACTTTATTCTTTCCTTTGTCTTTACCTGTAGTGCTACTAGATGCACTCGAAGATGTAGAGGTACTCCTTAGTCTCCCAGACCAAGGACTACCAGATGATGTCTCTGGTCCACTAAGAGTCCATGATTCTTGCCTTTCAGCCTGCACATGAGTGTCATGATCGTCATCAACATCCAATGCATCACCACTAGATGCATACCAACTGCTCATTTCATCAAAGATGACATCCCTGCTCACTCTGAACTTACATGTGACAGGGTTGTAACAGCGATACCCTTCCTGCTCTAAAGAGTATCCAATAAAGACACACTTTTCAGCCTTTGGATCCAGTTTCTCCCACAACTCATCTGGCACATGAACATACGCAATGCAGCCAAATACTTTCAAGTGTGAAACATCAGGCTTCTTACATATAAAACATTCTTCGGGGGTCATACCATGAACTGCAGCTGTGGGAGTTCTGTTCATAATATAAACAGCAGTATGAACAGCCTCAGACAAAAAATGCTTAGGCATATTCTTTTCAGCCATCAAGGCGCGTGCAACTTCTGCAATATGCCTATTTTTCCTTCTGCAACCCCATTTTGCTGTGGGGTATACCTGCATGTGAACTGTCTCTTTATCCCATGAGACCTCAGAAAATCACTGAACTCATTTGAGAGGTACTCTCCCCCTCCATCTGACCTCAGGCACTTTACTTTCAAGCTTGTTTCTCCACAGCCTTGAAAGTTCTACAGTGCTCAAAAGCTTCACTCTTTTCCTTCATAAAATATACCCACAGCTTTCTAGAACAATCATCAATGAATGTGACGAAGTATGAACTACCTCCAAGAGATACATTTGGTGTAGGCCCCCAAATGTCTGTATGCACAACATCAAGGATATTTTTGCTTACATCTCTGTCATGTGAAAAGGGTTGTCTTGCCTGCTTACCAAACTGACATGCTTCACATACCTTCTGAAATTCTGCAACTTTAAAAGTAGGCAAACCTGTAACCAACCCTTTGGACTGCATTAATTTCAGCCTTTGTACATTTGCATGTCCAATGCGTTTGTGCCAAATTTCAATGTCTGCAACAACACCTTTTCCTTTGGCATACATAGCAGCATTCATAGTAGGAATTCCAGCATCTAGAGTGAACATACGTCCAACTCTACTTCCCTTTGCTACCAACTAGCACTTGTCATTGAAGTCTTCTACAAAGCAGCCCTTTGCATTAAATCTGACTTGCAGCCCTTGCTCTACCATTTGACCGACTGACACCAAGTTCTTTGTAATAGATGGCACATGCAATACATCTGAAAGACTCTTTGTCTTACCATCATGCAAGGACAAGGGAACTTTTCCAATGTGTGAAATTGGGTGGCATGAGTCATCACCCATCTGCACATAACCTGCATTCTGCAAATCCTGCATCTCTCCAAACCATTCTGCATGGCTGGTCATATGATTGGATGCACCTGAATCAACATACCAAACATCTTCATGTGTTCCCTTTCCTGTAACAGCATTCAGCATATGCTGCATAACGAACAAACGTTCATTTTTGTCTTCATTCTGTCGTGAAGACGATGCATAGTTTCCTTGCTGCAACTTATCACTACGGATATCATCTTTCTTAGCATAACATTGGGCTGCAATATGACCTGTTTTGCCACAATAGTGGCACACAATACCAGAGTTGTTAGAGCCTCTGTTCTGCCATCCACCTCTTCCTCTAAATCTCCCCCTACCTCTAAAGTTACCACGACCTCGTGAAACCTGCATATCGCCAAATTGCTGATTCAATCTGTTTTGCTGGTTGTCACTACCACGTCCTGTACCACGGCCTCTTGAAGAGAACCTACCACATCCCCTTCTTGAACTGGAGTAGAAAGCTTGGACCTGTTCACCACTTCTTTCAGATGTCTCACTCTGCATGTTGATCTCTTCAGTGATCATAAGGGAGACCAACTCATCGAAATCTGGAAATGGCTTTCTGACATATACGAAAGTTACAAAAGACTTCCAAGCCTTTTCATTGTTAAGTCCACCCAAGGTAGACGACACCAAATCATCATCATCGGGCATTGCATCAATCGCTGCCAATGCATCTGTAACGCTTCTTACCTTCAGTGCATACTCATTGATAGACATCTTCCCTTTCTTTAATGTATTCAACTCTTGCTTGAGTTGAATCTTTCGTTTCGTGCCTTTGTATTTACAGAAAACATACTTTCAAGTATGGTCCAAGTTGCATATGAATTCTCTGCATTTCTAATGTGTCCCAGCATATTATTGTCAATTACTGCAGACAACCAATACATGACCTTTTTATTCTTTGCATTCCATTCTTTCCGTGCCTTTTTCTCTTCTGCAGTTGGAGGATCACTCATCTTCGGCTCCTTTTCTTCACCTGAAACAAACTCGTAGAGGCATTTTCCAATAAGGAAGTTCGTGACACGGAACTTCCATGAAGGGTAGTTGTTCTTGTCGAGCTTCTCAATGATGGGGCTTCCACTGTTCTCTGCCATTATCACAAAATTAATACCAAATAGCAAGCAAATCTTCTGCAACCCTTGACCCGTAGTGCACAGCAATACACCAGATAGTCTTTTTCATTGTCTGCTCAACAATACATGCAATGTGCAACCAGTTTGCAGATAAACCTTGTGTTTACTCACTGGTAAACACCTTTGAACTTACAGATCTAAAATATGTAACCTGCGCACCCACGTTCGGTCAATACAGTCGAAGTCACAGTGTACCCCGAAACTGTTGTCCGCAACCTTGCGGCTCTAAAATGGGCCCTGAAATGGCCTCAAATGCCCAAAATAACTGCGCGCAAGCCCTTAAGGGCTTATCTGCAAAATATATAGTGCTCTTCGCGCACACCAAATCTCACTGCAATTTGAGATTTTTGCTCTGCCCTGCTTTCGGTGCCTCCACAGGCACTATCCAAGAGAAGGAGTGGAAGAATGGGAGAGATTCTTACCCGTAGCTTGCTTGCTCGAACCTTGCTTCTTATCCTTCACTTCAACCTTCAAAATCAGCCTCTCTCAATGGCGCGGCTTTGATACCATATCAAGAATCGCGTGGTGGAGGGGGTTGCTCAAGATGCTGCGCCGAACACACACAGAATGCACAAGGAGAAGCTCACTCAAGAGACAAGAAGATAGATGGAGGCCAAAACGTTTTCTTGCTGATTTCTTCTTCTTCTTCCACACTCTTTTCAATGTACACAAAGTATAGATAAGATACAACATAAAAGGAAAGTGGCCTACTAAGTCAAACAATGCATAACCAACTACACTAGTCGACTGGCGCTATAACTATGCCAGCTGTAAATAGGTGTAACAACCTGAATATAATAAGTAATGAGTCAGTGGCCATGTGAGAGTCATAATGACCACCGACGTGCTAAGTGTAGATGTGTGGACCCATCTAACCAGGCGGTCCATCATCAATGTCCGCATGTGTTGAGCTTGTCATCTCAACAATAAGCAAGGTATCCCAAATACTTTCATGTGACTGATATCAATTTTTTAGCCATACAACTTCTCAAATGGTGTCATATCATGAATACTTTTAGTGGGAGTCTTGTTCAAGATATGCATGGCTATCATAACAATCTCAACCCTATTTCTTTGTTCAACTACCCCATTCTGTTATGGAGTGTAGTTGCATGTAAGCTGTCTATATATGCCATTTTTGACACATACTCCCCACCACTATTAGATCTCAAACAAGAGATATAGCAATCAAATTCCTTTTCAACCTGTTGCTTAAATTACTAAAAAACAACAAACACATCATCCTTTGTTTTTATTATATAAATCCAAGTATAGTGACTGAAGTCATCAATGAATGTCACATAATACTTAGAGCCTCCCATAGATGCATTATGGGTTGGCCCCCACACATTAGACTAAACCAACTACAATGGTCACTTACTAACTCTTACATGCTTGACAAATGGAAACCTTGACTGTTTACGAAACTGACAAGCATTGCAGAAATTACCAATATCTGTGTAAGAAAACTTGGGTAGATCTGTAACAAGATGTTTTTTCTGCATCATTTGCAGCCTGCTGAAGATTAACATGCCCCACACTTTTATGCCATATTTCCAAATCTCTAACTGTACTAGAGCCATGGGCAAACATGGCTGATTTCAACTATGGTAAAGTTGTTGAGAATTAACAAATGATGTATACTCCAGGAAGAGCTGTCCTGAATCCCATATGCATAGTGAGGAGAGTGGAACAACCCAACTTCTATAAATCATTGTACTTGACTATCACTTTTATATGGAATGAATACAATGTCATTATGCTTTGTACTTTCAATTAAGTGTCTTGTCTTTGATAGTCCTACACAAGATTGTGTTTATGAGTCCAAGTTAATCTATCTTGGAACCTAATTCACTTTTGTAACACTTTGTCTCTATTTGTCCATGTCATTATGAATTTGGTCTTCATCTTCCACCTTCCATAGCATCTGCCATGCTCTAGATCCACACATTCTGACATGATATCAAAGCCTAATCGAGCATGTCATGACCCCTTTCTCTACCTCTCCAGTATTTTTTCACCTATGATCATCTCTACTTAGCTCAGGCATTCATTTTCAGCTCCATCTTCATCTTGGACCTTCAATCTGACATAGCCAAAAAAGACATACCTTGCTTGGAGTCCCTAGATCTTACAGTAGATGCCATTTCAATTCACGATTACTTCTGAGGACTTGTTCCCCACATCATGCGCTTCTTCTCATCACTTGCAACCTCAACATTGGCTTGTATATTGTTGAGATGACAAGCTCAACACGTGCGGACATTGATGATGGACCGCCTGGCTAGATGAGTCTGCACATCTATAGTTAGCATGTTGGTGGTCATTACGATACTCACATGGCCACTGACATATCACTTATTATATTTAGTTTGTTACACCTACCTACAACTGTGGCAAAGATATAGTGCTACTTGATTGGTGTAGTCTGTTATGCACTGTTTGACTTACTAGGCCACTTTCTTTTATGTTGTATATTTTCTATACTTTTTGTACATTGTATAGTGTGTGGAAGAATAAGAAGAAATCAACATGAAAACGTTTTGGCCTCCATCTCTCTTCTTGTGTTCTTGAGTGAGATTCCTCTTATATATACAGTGTGTGTTTAGTGCAGCAGCTCAGGCAAGTCCTCCCACCACACAATTCTTGACATGGTATCAGAGCCGTGCCACTAAGAAAGGCTGATTTGAAGGCTGAAATGAAGGAAAATAAGCAAGGTTCGAGCAAGAAAGCAATAGGTAAGAACCTCTCCCATCCTTTCACTCTTTCTCTTGGATAGTGCCTGTGGAGGCACCGAATCAGGGTAGAGTGAAAATCTTAGATTGCTGTGAGATTTGATGTGGGAGCAAAGTACTGTATATTTTGCAAATTTTTCCTTCAAGGCTTTCTCATAGTTTTTTTGGGCATTTGAGGCCATTTCAAGCCCCATTTTAGAGCCGCAAGGTTGTGGATAGTAATTTCAGGGTACACTGTGATTTCGACTGTATTGACCGAAAGTGGGTGCACATGTTACAAATTTCAAATCTATAATTTTTCAGGTTTTTGCCAGGAAGAAAACATAAGGTTAATCTGCAAATAGGTTACAGATTGCATGTACTATTGAGCAGTCAAGGAAAAAGGTTGCTTGATGTATTGCTATGTACTTGTTCTAAAAGGCTGCAGAAGACTAGCTTGCTATGTTGTATCCTTTTTTGTGATAATGGCAGAGAAAAGTGGAAATTTCATTATTGAGAAGATTGACAAGAACAACTGCCCTTCATGGAAGTTTTGTGTGATGAACTTCCTCATTGGAAAGGGCCTTTATGAGTTTGTTTTAGGTGAAGAAAAGAAGCCAGAGCTGGGTCGACTGCATATTAATTAAAGGCATGGAAAGAGTGGAATGCAAAAGACAAAAAAGTGATGTATTGGCTATCTGCAGTCATTAATAATACTATGTTGGGACATATCAGGAATGCAAAAACTTCACATGTAGCTTAGACAATTTTTGAGAACATGTTTTCAGTAAATACAAAGGCACAAAAGATTCAACTCAAGCAAGAGTTGATTGCATTGAAGAAAGGAAAAACGTATATCAATGAGTATGTGTTGAAGGTGAGGAGCATTGCAAATGCTTTAGCAGTGATTGATGCAATGCCTGATGATGATGATTTGGTTTCATCCACTTTGAGTGGACTCAATAATGAGAAGGCATGGAAATCATTTATTACTTTGATATATGTACGGAAGCCATTTCTAGATTTTGATGAGTTAGTCTCGCTCATGATTACTGAAGATATCAATATGCAAGGTGACTTGTCTGACAAAAATGGTGAACAAGTCCAAGCATTTTACTCAAGTTCAAAAAGGGGACGTGATAGACACTCTTTGAGAGGCTGTGGTATGGGAAGTGCTGGTGATAGCCAGCAAAATAGGTTCAATCAACAATTTGGTGAAATGCAGGTTTCAGGAGGCTGAGGAAACTTTAGAGGTAGGGGGAGCTCTAGAGGAAGAGGTGGATGGCAGAATAGAGGTTGTAGAAATTCTACTATTGTTTGCTATTATTGTGGCAAGACAAGTTGTATTGCAGCCCATTGTTATGCTAAGAATGATGATATTCGCAGTGGTAAATTGCAGCAAGGAAACTATGCATCGTCTTCACGATAGAATGAAGACAAAAATGAGCGCTTGTTTGTTATGCAGCATATGATGAATGCAGTTACAGGGAAGGGAATACATGATGATGTACGGTATGTCGATTCAGGTGCATCTAATCATATGAGCAGTTATGTTCAATCATTTGGAGAGATACAAGACTTACAAAATCTAGGTTATGTGTAAGCAAGTGATGATTCATACCACCCAATTTCACACATTGGAAAGATTCCCTTGTCCTTGCATGATGGCCAGACAAAGAGTCACAATACTCGGATCTATTCCTTTCAACTCATCTAAGGACTATGGAAACACGTCAGAGAATTTTTGTAAGAGATTTATGAGATTATCCTCCTCCTCCTTAGTTAGGCCGTCTGCTATATACATGGGTCGAGGCTTGTCCTCTTGCCTCATCAAGTTGACTTCCTTAACTTTGACTGGTCCTTTGATGGGTTCACTTGCCTGCCCCTTCTACTTGGCTCCTACTAACACCACTATTTGATCACCCTTCTTGAACTTCATGAAGCACCTAGGTAGGTCATGAGGTTTCTTCTATTGTTCAACTTTTGAAGACTTTTATTATTTCCTTTCTCCTCCTTTAGCCTCTTGCACCTTAGGTGGAGTGGGAGGTCCCCCTTGGTGCATTTGGTCCCATGTGTGGTTGAGGCATTTTGGAGTCACTATTAGAGCTCACCTTTGACTCGGAGTTGTAGTCACCATCCTCACTAGAAGAGGCTATCTCCCCTGGTGGTCACAACTCTTTGAAGCTAACTCCACTCCAAATAATGGTGTGGTGCAAGGCTGAACTAGTCCCACTTGCTCATAATCTACTACCTCTAGGCATTCTAGATAAGCTCGATTGCAATCTGCCTTGACGACTCCTTTGTTCACTCTAAATGTGTTGACCTCTCTAGGTTTAGTGTTTGCTCTGATTTTCTCGATCACTCTTCCATCCATATCATATTCTATGGTCTCTGATTCCTCTTTGCTTTCCTCAGTGTGATGGAACCGTAGTCTTTATACTCATCCTCAGAATCCCTATACTCGGATTGTGTGTCATTTTCACAGTTCCTATTCTCAAGCTTTTTCTCACTTGTCATGAGAGTCCAGTTATATGACAAGTTTAAGTTGTGCACCTTAGTCCATCACCACTCCTTTCTTTCCATGAGACCCTTGAGGGGCTTTAAGTTTGCAGCTATGGTGCTGGCTAGCTCACCTGACAAGTACTCAAGGATTTTATGTTAGTTGGGACGCGATAGGTGATTGGTGTTGGTCAGCTAATGGAACTCTCGGAAATCATGCATAGGGGCATTCTGGGTAGGTTAGAGGTTATGGTGTTGTTGGATTTGCTAGTAGCTGAGTCTATAGCTTGCCTATATTCATCCTCATCCTCCAAGAATGGGAGATCAATGGTTTCCAACACATGTATCTAGTCGCGCTCATCCTCATGACAAGGATTGTACTTTATTATAGGTCCATACTTGTACTTTATTATAGGTCCATACTCACTTCTAGCCTTTGAGTCACCCTTTACCATGGCAAAGATGGCATCTAGGTTTGCTGGTGAGGTTTTTCTAGCTATCCATCTCTACTCTAACTGATTTTGATCTATTGCCTAAGAATATCATGTCATTACCCCAATCCTCTATCACTCGAGAATTCCTCCTCCAAGGTCTACCTAGCATCATATCATAATCCATTCCCTTCATGATTATGAAGTTCACGGAGAATTGAATTCTCGCTATCTTTAAAGGCCAATCCTTCAAGACTCAGAAGTGTCTAACTTTCATTCCATTTGCTAGTGTGACATTGAATAGTGTGATTTCTACTAGTGGGTTTTCCCAAGCTTGCAAGACCACATGACTAAGTACACTAACTCTTGCTCATGTGTCAACTATCCCCTTTCGCGTTGCATCTCCTAGGGTAATGATAGGTAAGACTACATGTATCTTAGTTGTGCCTTCCCAAAAGGCATTCACTTGTGTGTTGAGATGGTAAGCTCAACACATGTGGACATTGATGATGGACCGCCTGGCTAGATGAGTCCGCACGTCTACACTTAGCACATTGGTGGTCATTATGATACTCACATGGCCACTTACTTATCACTTATTATATTTAGTTTGTTACACCTACCTACATCTGACAAAGATATAATGCCAGTCAATTAGTGTAGTCGATTATGCATTGTTTGACTTAGAAGGCCACTTTCCTTTATGTTGTATCTTATCTATACTTTGTGTACATTATATAGTGTGTGGAAGAAGAAGAAAAAATCAGCAAGAAAACGTTTTGGCCTCCATCTCTCTTCTCGTGTTCTTGAGTGAGCTTCCTCTTGTGTATACAGTGTGTGTTTGGCGTAGCAGCTCAAGCAAATCCCCCCATCACGCGATTATTGACATGGTATTAGAGCCGTGCCACTGAGAGAGGCTGATTTTGAAGCCTGAAGTGAAGGAGAAGAAGCAAGGTTCGAGCAAGCAAGCAACGGGTAAGAAACTCTCCCATTCTTCCACTTTCTCTCTTAGATAGTGCCTGTTGTGGACCTATGGAGGCACCGAAAGCAGGGTCGAGCAAAAATCTCAAATTGCTGTGAGATTTGGTGTGCAAGCAGAGCACTGTATATTCTGCAGTTTAACCTTTTAGGGCTTTCTCGCAATTATTTTGGGCGTCTGAGGCTGTTTCAAGTCGTGTTTTAGAGCCACAAGTTTGTTTACAACAGTTTCAGGGTACACTGTGATTTTGGTTGTATTGACCGAAAGTGGGTGCACATGTTACAGATTACAAATCTGTAATTTTTTAGATGTTTGCAGGAAGCAAACATAAGGTTGATCTGCAAACATGTTGCAGATTACATGTACTATTGAGAAATCAATGAAAAAGGTTGCTTGGAGTATTGTTGTGCACGTGTTGTGAAAGATTACAGAAGACTAGCTTGTTGTCTTGTATCCTTGTTTGTGATAATGGCAGATAACAGTGAAAATCCCATTATTGAGAAGCTCGACAAGAACAACTACCCTTCATGGAAGTTCCGTGTGACGAACTTCTTCATTGGAAAGGGCCTTTATGAGTTTGTTTCAGGTGAAGAAAAGGAGCCAGAGCTGTTGATTGCAAATGAACTAGAAGCATGGAAAGAATGGAATGCGAAAGACAAAAAGGTGATGTACTAGTTATCTGTAGTAATTGATAATACGATGTTGGGACATATCAGGAATGCAGAAACTTCACATGCAGCTTGGACAATTTCTGAGAACATGTTTTTAGTAAATACAAATGCATAAAAGATTCAACTTAAGCAAGAGTTGAATGCCTTGAAGAAACGGAAAATGTCTGTCAATGAGTATGTGTTGAAGGTGAGGAGCATTGCAGATGATTTAGCATTGATTGATGCAATGCCTGATGATGATTATTTGGTTTCATCCACTTTGAGTGGCCTTAACAATGAGAAGGCATGGAAATAATTTGTTACTTCAGTATATGTATGAAAGCCATTTCCAGATTTTGATGAGTTGATCTCTCTCACGATTACCAAAGAGATCAATATGCAGGGTGACTCATTTGAAAAAAATGGTGAACAGGTTCAAGCATTTTACTCAAGTTTAGAAAGGAGACATGGTAGATTCTCTTCGAGAGGCCATGGTATGGCACGGCTGGCGATAACCAGCAAAACAGGTTCAATCAGCAATTTGGTGAAATGCAGGTTTCAGGAGGCCGAGGAAACTTTAGAGGCAGGGGGAGCTCTAGAGGAAGAGGTGGATGGCAGAATATAGGTTCTGGAAATTCTATTATTGTTTGCCATTATTGTGGAAAAACAGGCCATATTGCAGCCATTGCTATTATGCAAAGAAGGATGATATTCACAGTGGTAAATCGCAGCAAGGAAACTATGTATCATCTTCATGACAGAATGAAGACAAAAATGAGCGTTTATTTGTTATACAGCATATTATAAATGCAGTTACATAAAAGGGGACACATGATGATGTATGGTATGTCGATTCAGGTGCATCTAATCATATGACCAGTCATGCTGAATGGTTTGGAGAGATGCAAGACTTACAAAATCCAGCTTATGTGCAGATGGGTGATGATTCACGTCACCCGATTTCACACATTGGAAAGGTTTCCTTGTCCTTGTATGATAGCTAGTCAAAGAGTCTGACAGATGTATTACATGTACCATCAATTACAAAGAATCTAGTGTATGTTGGCCAAATGGTAGAGCAGGCGTTGCAGGTCTGATTCAATGCAAAAGGTTGTTTTGTAGAAGACTTTAATGATAAGTGTAGGTTGGTCGCAAAAGGAAGTAGAGTTGGCCGAATGTTCACTTTAGATGTTGAAATTCCTGCAATAGATGCTGCTATGTATGCTAAAGGAAAAGGAGTAGTTGCAGAAATTGAAATATGACATAAACGTATTGGACATGCAATTATGCAAAGGCTGAAATTAATGCAGTCCAGAGGATTGGTTATAGGGTTGCCTTCTTTTAGAGTTGCAGAATTGCATAAAGTCCGTGAAGCATACCAGTTTGGTAAGCAGGCAAGACAACCCTTCTCGCATGACAGAGAAGTGAGTAGAAAAATACTTGATGTAGTACATATAGATGTTTGGGTGCCTACACAGAATGTATCTCTTGGTGGCAGCAAATACTTCGTCACATTTATTAATGAGACTGTTCAAGGAAGTTATGGGTATACTTCATGAAGGAAAAGAGTAATGTGTTTGAGCACTTCAAATCTTTTAAGGCAGATGTTGAAACAGAAATAGGCTTAAAAGTGAAGTGCTTGAGATCAGATGGAGGGGAAATTACCTCTCTAATGAGTTTACTGGCTTCTTGAGGACTCATGGGATAAAGAGGCAATTTACTTGCAGGTATACCCCACAGCAAAATGGCGTTGCAGAAAGAAAAAATAGGTATATTGCAGAAGTCGCACGGGCATTGATGGGCTGAAAAGAATATGCCCAAACATTTTTGGTTTGAGGCTGTCCATACTGTTGTCTACATTATGAACAGAACTCCCACAGTTGCAGTTTATGGGATGACTCCTGAAGAGTGCTTTACTGGCAAGAAGCCCGATGTATCACACTTGAAGGTATTTGGATGTGTTGCATATGTTCATGTGCCAGATGAGCTATGGAAGAAGCTTGATCCAAAGGCTGAAAAATGTATTTTTATTGGGTACTCTTTAGAGCAGAAATGGTATCGATGTTATAACCCTATCACAGGTGAGTTCAGAGTGAGCAGGGATGTTATCTTCGATGAGATGGGCAACTGTTATGCACCTGTTGGTGATGTATTACATGATGATAATGATCATGACAACTATATGCAGAAAGAAAAACAAGAATCATGGAGTCTTAGTGGACCAAAAACATCATTTGGTACTATACCTATAGTGAGCCCTTGGTCTGGGAGACTAAGGAGTAGCCTCACATCTTCAAGTGGATCTATAAGTATTGCAGGGAAGGACAAAGGAAAGAAGAAAGTGATGGATGGTAATGATGCATCTACCAATCATTTCGGATTTGACGGAGATTCAAGTGATTCAAAGAGTTTGGATGATGAGCTTGGTATTCCTTCAGTCAGGACACCAAGTGTACAGAGAGCTCACATTAATGTAAAGGCTCCATTGAGTGATCCGATGGTATGCAGATCTAGCAGGGTCAGATACCCTGTTAAAAGATTTGGTTTTGAAGGTTATGCAGCTCACCATTATGCTTATATGGTGAAACTAATTGAGGATGTTGAGCCCACTTGTTTTGAGGATGCTGTTAGTCATGCTCATTGGGATGCAGCAATGGATGAGGAGATGGCTGCATTAAAAGCCAATAAGACTTGGGATTTAGTACCCTTACCTAAGGGTAAGAAAACTATTAGCTGTAAGTGGGTTTACAAAGTCAAGCATAATGCAAATGGTTCAGTTAACAAGTATAAGGCTAGGCTAGTTGCAAAAGGCTATGCTCAAACATAAGGCATAGATTATGAAGAGACATTCAGTCCCGTTGCTAGGATGGCAACTGTTAGGTGTGTGATTGCCTTGGCAACAGCCAAAGGTTGGATTTTGCAGCAAATGGATGTTAAGAATGCCTTCTTGCATGGTGAATTGCAAGAAGAAGTGTATATGGAGCAACCAACAAGTTATGAGGATTTAGAGCATCCCACATATGTGTGCAGGTTAAAGAATGTGCTTTATGGGCTGAAGCAAGCACCTAGAGCATGGTATTACAAGATTGGAGAGTATCTTGTCAATATTAGATTTTGTATTTCTGATTCTGATCACTCACTTTATGTGAGAAAGGGAGATGCAAGTTTGGTAATCATAGTCATCTATGTGGATGACTTGATTATTACAGGTGACAGTACAGGTGACAGTGACAATGGGGTTGCTGAAGTTAAGGACTTCTTGAAGAAGAAATTTGAGATGAAAGATTTGGGTGAGATAAGATACTTTCTTGGTATTGAGGTGATTAGATGTGATGATGGTATATGGCTATCCCAAAGGGTGTATGGCTTGGATATGTTATCCAAGTATGGTATGACAGCATGTAGCCTCTTTCAGTACCATTGGAATAAAATGTGAAGTTGAGTGCTAACGTTGGGGATGATATAGAAGACCCTACTATGTTTAGGAGGATAGTAGGGAGTTTGATTTACATGACTATCACAAGGCCAGACTTGAGCTATGCTGTTGGCCTTGTCAGCCAGTTTATGCAGATGCCTAGAAAGTCTCATTTGGATGCAGTTAGACATATATTGAGGTATGTGAAGTCCACTTTACATTATGGACTTTTTTATGAGGCAGGTAAGGACATACAAGTCTTTGGATACACAAATGCAGATTGGGCTGGTAGCATGTCAGACAGAAGATCTACAAGTGGATTCATGTTTTCCCTCAGTAGTGCAACAGTTACATGGAGCAGCAAAAAGCAACCTAAAGTTGCTTTATTGAGCACATAGAGGCTGAGTATAGAGGTGCTGCTATGGCATCATGTGAGATGGTATGGTTGTAAAAGTTATTAGGTGATTTGGACATGCAGGGAGATGGTCCAGTTGACATTCATTGTGACAACATGAGCAGCATACATCTAGGTAGGAATCCATTGTTCCATGCTAGGACAAAACATTGAGGTGCACTACCACTTTGTGAGAGAAAAGGTACTTGCAGGAGAGATTGACTTGGTATATATCAGCAGACAGGATCAGATAGCTGACATTTTCACAAAGGCATTAGGTGTAGAGAAGCTTCGAAAGTTTCGAAGCTTACTTGGAGTTGCAGAGATAGAATTGAGCTTGAGGGGGAGTGTTGAGATGGCAAGCTCAACATGTGCGGACATTGATGATGGACTGCCTGGCTAGATGAGTCCACATGTCTACACTTAGCACGTTGGTGTTCCTTATGATACTCACATGGCCACTGACTTATCACTTATTATATTTAGTTTGTTACACCTACCTACAGCTGTCAAAGATATAACACCACTCGATTAGTGTAGTCGGTTATGCACTGTTTGACTTAGAAGTGTTGAGATTGAGAGAGGCAGAGACAGAGTGAAGAGCAAGCATGCTCTCTTCTTCTTCCATTCATTATCACCAATCCACACGCATAGAATGAGTGTACACAATAGTACTAAGGTCTATAGGACCATTCACACTGGGTCTAAGACCACCAACTTATTTAATGTCCCACACTTGCTGATACAGCTGGACAAGACTAATGTTGGTCATACATACTAACAAGAGAATAATATGAGCTTGATACTCTAACACTCCCCCTCAAGCTCAAATCATCCGATGAACTCCAAGTAGCTGTCTAAAACTACTAAAATTATCTTTACCCAAAGACTTGGTAAAGATATCTGCAACATGTTCATCAATCTTCACATGCATAAGATCTACTCTCCCTGCAAGAACCGTCTCTCTGATAAAATGGTAGTGTACCTCTATGTGTTTTGTCCTGGCATGGTATACTGGATTTGTTGCTAGGAGTACACTACTGAGATTGTCTCATAATAAGGCCACTGGAGCATCCAACTGAATATCCAAATTAGCCATAAGCTTGAGCAGCCATGAAATCTCACATGCTACTGAGGGCTGAAATGATGAACGGGTTGCCTCTTACCCATCCAACCTCCAATCCTCACTAAGAGAACTAAAGAGGGGCACCACCTAGCCAAAGGGAGGATGGGCTAGGATATCCATTTTCTCAAAGAGAATCAAGAGAACCAAGACACAAATTTACAAGAGAGAATATATGTACTAGACACCATATTGAAATATAAGAGAGAGAGAGAGGAGAGGAGAGGGAGACAAGAGGAGAAGAGGTAGAAGAAGCTTGCCATTATGCTACATGGGATGAGAAGATGAGAGAAGAGGGAGATAATAGGAGAAGAGGTAGAGGTAGCTTGCCATTATGCTACATAATAAAAGAACTCACTCATAGCTTCCCTCAAAGAGATGAGGGTATTCTAAAATGCTCTCATGGACTTGTCATTCTCCCCCTTTCCCTCTCTCCATGGGCTCTTTATATAGCCTCCATGAGGGATTAGATTAAGCTAATCTTCTTGATTAACATAATCCTAGATGATGTATGGCATCTTTGAAAATATGGAGCATAGTGGATGGGACAAGTCTCCACCTTGGTCATCATGCAAGAAGCCAAGGGTGGTGGTAGACAAAATAGAGAAATTGAGCTAGATTACAAGAGGTGGGTGCCCAAATCACATTATTATAATATATTTACAAGAAGGATAGAGTGGAAAGTTGGTGTGGTGAAAGAGAGAAGAAAATTGCATGTAGCCAGCAGTCTGCGCATTCGTAACTTCAAATCCGTGAGGAATTTGGAAAAAGTTTCTTCTGCAACTTTGTAGATCAGGTCGAAACCGATCGGCCTTCGTGGGAATTTTCTTGAAATTCGCTTTTTCTTGGGAGTTATTGAGATTATAAAAAAGGGCTTCCAAAAGCTGCTTTGACTTTAGTATCCCATATGTATATAAATAAATATAAACATGTGACAAAAGGGGTCCATGCTTGTAAGGTTTTGTGCAAGATCCAAATGACACCATGATGTGGATATTGACTTGTGTGCAAGGGTGAGGTGTCCTCCAATGATGGTGATAGATTCCAAATCTTTAGTGATGCAGACGGGGCCCATGTGTAGTTGGAGGCTAGTCCTTTGAAAAAATCTATGCGTTCACTCAACTCCTAGGTGTAATCTATTTTCATCTTCACTAAGATAACCATCCCTTTGACCCTTTACATTGACATGCCTTCTAAGAACTTGTTCCCCCCATTTGCTAGAGTTATCATAATCGAGAAGCAATGTAACATACCTAGTGCTTGAAGAGTAAACCCAAAGTGATATGGTAAGCTCTTGATAGGGGCTTTGGCCAAAATTTTGTGGTAATAATCCGGGTTGTAAAAAACCCGGATCATTAGCTCTCCCCTTAGGCTAGAGGTATTCATGCCTCTAGCTTGATAATGATGGTCCAATAGAGCAAGGAGGACTGCACCCCCTCATTGGTGGCTCTTCATTGAATGACTGCTCCAAAGTGTTCATATTTCTTTGAAAATAAGGTTTCAATCGCCATCCATTTACCATTGTCTTGTAAAGCTTCCCATCCATGTCACCTAGCTTATAGCTGCCATTTGGATATCTCCTTATGACCATGAATGGCCCTTCCCACTTGAACACAAGTTTAGCATCCTTTCTGTTATCGAAGCGGTTATCATAGCGTAGCACAAGTGATCCTTCCCTTATGTGTTTGCTAGCCAGCTTCTTATTAAAGGTCTTCCTCCTCTCTTCAGCCTGCATGGAATAGTGTTGGACTGCTGCTTCTCTATCTAACTCCAGCCTCTCTAGATCCAAGATCCTTTCCCCTAACTTCTTATCTTGATTCTTCTCTTGACTGGCTACTAAAACACGCAAACTGGCCAGTTCCACCTCTATAGGAAGCAAAGCTTCTTGGCCGTAGACGAGGTGAAATGGAGTATAGCCAAGCGAGGTTCTAAATGAAGTCCTGTAGGCCCAAAGAGCTGCATTCAATTTTTTATCCCAGTGCTTGGGGTGCATGTGTACCTGCTTGGTAATTATCTTACAAATCAGCCCATTCACTTTTTCGACCAAACCATTACACTGTGGATAGTAGGGAGTAGAATGCCTGTGCTTCATTTTTAGCCTTTCCATTAGCTCCCCTACTAGGTTTGCCCTAAAACCAGGACCCCGATCCGAGATAATTTCCAAAGGTGTGCCAAACCTGCAACAAATATTTTCAAACACAAATTTTCCCACTTCTTGGGCTGTGATCCTACTAGTTGCTGAAGCCTCTGCCCACCTCGTCATGTAGTCCACTCCCATTATGATGTATTCCTTGCCAGATTGAGTTCGTGGGAGTGGCCCTATTGCATCAATCCCCCATTTCTCAAATGGGGATACACTTAGAGTAGAATGAATATGTGCACATTAAAGGAGATGTTATAATCCAAAATAGGGAGTATTATGGGATCAGGAGACAACAAGATCTCTCTCAACCTCTCAGCTCCAAAATAGAAGACCAACCTTTGCTGAAAATGTATCTTTCTACTAATGCACACATCCACCCGAATGTTTTGAACCGATTGAAAGTTGTAGAAAGTAGGAGTAGTCATTTATGCATTAACTACAAATTTACACTACAAACTTTCATGAAGCGTGTCTTGAAGCTATGGCCTCTTAGATCCCACCATTCGAGAGATGCGAAGGATTTGCTCACCACTAATTAGCGTAGCTTTTGTGTGACCATCATCAGCATTGTAAAGTTCATAGGCTTTGATAGCTATCTTTTCAATTACTTTGAGTCTTCTTGCTAGTAGTAGTTGAAGCGCATCACCATATGTAGCCTCTCACCAATACCGCACACCATTGATGTGTAACTCACCCTCCAAAAACTTGTTAATCCCCGAATTTGAAAGCGCCTTCACCACTTGAAGACGAAGCTCCGTAGGGAGTGTCTTTACACTAGACACCAAGCACTCAACACAATGCCTTGACGTAGAGACTTGATGAGAGCAAGATTTCTCATGAAGCAAAGAAGGATGTGTATAATTAACTTGCTTTACCCGCATACGTGCCGTTTGTGGATAAAGATCCTTCTTCTCTTGAGCTTCTTTTGGGGACCATTACGGTACTCTTGAGCGGTGAATCCCTTGAATAGGGTTTGATGAAGATTCCTCCTTAGTGATTTCTTGACAAACACTCGTTGAAGAAGAGGACAACTCCTTAGATGTTTCTTTCTTCATGGAAGTTGTAGAGCATAGCTTGAGAACTCCTCAGCGGGGGCACAAAAAATGAGGGCTGAAATGATGAACGGGTTGCCTCTTACCCATCCAACCTCCAATCCTCACTAAGAGAACTAAAGAGGGGCACCACCTAGCCAAAGGGAGGATGGGCTAGGACATCAATTTTCTCAAAGAGAATCAAGAGAACCAAGACACAAATTTTCAAGAGAGAATATATGTACTAGACACCATATTGAAATATAAGAGAGAGATAGAGGAGAGGAGAGGGAGACAAGAGGAGAAGAGGTAGAAGAAGCTTGCCATTATGCTACATGGGATGAGAAGATGAGAGAAGAGGGAGATAATAGGAGAAGAGGTAGAGGTAGCTTGCCATTATGCTACATAATAAAAGAACTCACTCATAGCTTCCCTCAAAGAGATGAGGGTATTCTAAAATGCTCTCATGGACTTGTCATTCTCCCCCTTTCCCTCTCTCCATGGGCTCTTTATATAGCCTCCATGAGGGATTAGATTAAGCTAATCTTCTTGATTAACATAATCCTAGATGATGTATGGCATCTTTGAAAATATGGAGCATAGTGGATGGGACAAGTCCCCACCTTGGTCATCATGCAAGAAGCCAAGGGTGGTGGTAGACAAAATAGAGAAATTGAGCTAGATTACAAGAGGTGGGTTCCCAAAGCACATTATTATAATATATTTACAAGAAGGATAGAGTGGAAAGTTGGTGTGGTGAAAGAGAGAAGAAAATTGCATGTAGCCAGCAGTCTGCGCCTTCGTAACTTCAAATCCGTGAGGAATTTGGAAAAAGTTTCTTCTGCAACTTTGTAGATCAGGTCGAAACCGATCGGCCTTCGTGGGAATTTTCTTGAAATTCGCTTTTTCTTGGGAGTTATTGAGATTATAAAAAAGGGCTTCCAAAAGCTGCTTTGACTTTAGTATCCCATATGTATATAAATAAATATAAACATGTGACAAAAGGGGTCCATGCTTGTAAGATTTTGTGCAAGATCCAAATGACACCATGATGTGGATATTGACTTGTGTGCAAGGGTGAGGTGTCCTCTAATGATGGTGATAGATTCCAAATCTTTAGTGATGCAGACGGGGCCCATGTGTAGTTGGAGGCTAGTCCTTTGAAAAAATCTATGCATTCACTCAACTCCTAGGTGTAATCTATTTTCATCTTCACTAAGATAACCATCCCTTTGACCCTTTACATTGACATGCCTTCTAAGAACTTGTTCCCCCCATTTGCTAGAGTTATCATAATCGAGAAGCAATGTAACATACCTAGTGCTTGAAGAGTAAACCCAAAGTGATATGGTAAGCTCTTGATAGGGGCTTTGGCCAAAATTTTGTGGTAATAATCCGGGTTGTAAAAAACCCGGATCACTACCAATGCAGCATCCATGTACTCTGCCTCAGTACTAGACAATGCAATCGTTGGTTGCTTCTTGCTGCTCTAGCTGATCATGCCACTTTCAAAGCAAAAAGCATAACCACTCGTAGATCTACGATCATATGAGCATGCTGCCCAATCCGCATCCGTGTATCCAACCAGTTTCAAGGGCTTATCTCTCATATAGAACAGCCCATAATCTACAGTGGACTTAACATATGTCATAATCCACCTAACAGCATCCAAATGTGGCTTCATGGGCTTCTGCATAAACTGACTTATGAGCCCAACTGCATAACTCAAATCTGGCCTAGTGATGGTCAAGTAGATCAGACTTCCAACCATCTACCTGTACATAGTCAGATCTTGAATTTCAGCTCCAGTGCTAATGTCCAACTTGACATTTTGATCAAGGGGTGTATCCAATGGTTTGCATTCAGCCATGCCATACTTTTTCAGCATTTCCATGGCATAATGTTTCTGCATCATCCATAAACCATTTTCAGCCTTGATTACCTCAATACCCAAAAAGTACTTCAATTTACCTAGATCTTTCGTGTCAATTTCAGATTTCAGCATCTTCATTACATGTTGTATGTCCAAGTCCTCATTACTAGTGATTATCAAATCATCAACATATATGACCAGCACTACCAAGCCACTGTCAGTTTTCTTTGCAAATAGGCTATGATCAGCCCTACCAACAGTAAATCCCAACCTCTGCAAGTAGTTACTGATCCTAGCATGCCAAGCTCTCGGAGCGCACTTCAGCCCATACAGTGCCTTTTTCAGCTTGCATACATAATGCTGAAAATCAGGGTGAACATACCCTTCTGGTTGAATCATATAGACATCCTCTGCTAAGTCAACATTAAGAAATGCGTTTTTAACGTCCATCTGCTGTAATTTCCAGCCTCTAGCAGCATCCAAAGCAATCACAGTGCGTATGGTTGCCATCTTGGCAACAGGACTGAATGTTTCCTCATAATCAAGTCCATACTGTTGGGTATACCCCTTAGCAACTAGCCTAGCTTTGTACCTTTCCACACTGCCATCCGACTTGCATTTGATTTTGTAGACCCATTTGCAGCCAATGGTCTTTTTTCCTTCAGGCAGTGGCACAAGATCCCATGTCTTATTTTCAGCCAAGGCATTCATTTCTTCATCCATGGCTGCACACCAGTTCTCATCTTCCACTGCTTCAGCATATGTACCTGGTTCTTTGATCTCCATCACTTTTGTCATGTAAGCATAATGCTTTGCAATGTAGCCACTATATGTCAACCTGTCAACAGGGTATCTGACCCTCTGTGAGCATCTAAGCTGTGGTGCACTGCTCGATTCCCCTCTCTCATGAGGCGAAATGTACCTGCTCGATCTTGCGCCAGGCGTATAGACAGTCGGAATACCAAGTTCACTGTCTAAAGTGTTAGAAGACTCATATCCAGAAGTCATTCTACCAGGTATCATCATCCCAGATACATCCTCAGTAACTTTCTCTTTTCCTTTGCTATCCACGACATCATATCTCCCCCTCACTGACATACTGGTGTCAGTGGACGGTGAGCTCCTCAATCTCCCTGTCCATGGGGATACTGTCTAATTACTAGGTCCTGTCATAGCAGTGCTCTGCTACATATCAACTGTAGATACATGAGTGGAAGGCATATCCGATGGCACCGTAGCCTGTGATATATACCAAGAACCCATCTCATAAAAAATAACATCCCTGCTCTCACCAAGGTTTCCCTGGTAGAGGGATCATAACATTTGTATGCCTTCTTCTCCTGCAAATATCCAATGAAATCACACATGCGCTTTTGGATCCAGCTTCTTCCTTTTTTCATCTAGAATATGCACATAAGCAAGACAGCCAAAGACTTTCATGTGACTTACATCCGATTTATAGCCAAACAACTTCTCAAACGGTGTCATCTCATGAATACCTGCAGTGGGAGTCCGATTCAAGATATACATGGCTGTCATAACAGCCTCAGCCCAATAATAGAGCAGCATCTTCTTCTCATTTATCATGGCACGAGTAGTTTCCATCAAGACCCTGTTCTTTCTTTCAGCTACCCCATTCTGCTGAGGAGTGTAGCTGCAGGTAAGCTGCCTACGTATGCCATTTTCAGCCAGAAAGTTGTCAAACTCATTTGACACATACTCCCCCTAGCGCTATCTGATCTCAAGCAAGAGATATAGCAATCAAATTCCTTTTCAACCTACTTTTTATGCTGAAAAATAGAAAACACCTCATCCTTTGTTTTCAGAATGTAAACCCAAGTATAGCGATTGTAATCATCAATGAATGTCACATAATACTTTGAGCCTCCCATGGATGCATTATGGGCTGGCCCCCAAACATCAGAGTGCACTAACTGCAATGGATGTGTACTCTGCCTTACATGCTTGACAAATGGCAACCTTGACTACTTACCAAACTGGTAAGCATCACATACATGACCAATATCTAAATATTGGAACTTGGGTAAACCTGTAACAAGTTGTTTTTTCTATATAAATTGCAGCCTTTGCAAATTTACATGCCCCACTCTCTTGCGCCAAATTTCCAAGTCTCTGATAGTGCCAGAACCATGGGCAAACATAGCTGAATTCAACTCTGGCAAGGTAGCATCAAGAGTAAACATTCTACCATTCCTGTGACCACGAGCTATCAACTTGCATCCATTGCCAAACTCTTCAATAAAGCAACCATGCTTGTTGAATCTAACCTGTAAGTTCTACTCTATCATCTGACCAACAGACAGTAAGTTCTTCATAATCGAAGGAACATGCAATACATCATGCAAATTTTTCTTTCTGCCATCATGAACCACAAGAGGCACTTTGCCTTTATGCTCAATGCTATGCTGCGTGTCATCACCTGTACAGACATAGCCATGTTTTTCAGCCACCATATCAGTGAACCAATCACCGTGAGGAGTCATGTGGTTCGATGCCCTTGAATCAATGTACCAAACTGCATCATCAGTGCATTTTTCAGCAACTCTGTCTTTTATATACTGCATGGCAAACAATCTATCTCCTGAAGTATCATCTGCCTGACTAGATGTAGCAAAATGTCCATGTTGTTTGCCTTTCTAATTGCCCTGCTTCTTCCAGCAGCAGTCCTTGGCAATATGCCCATGCTTCCCACAGTAATGGCAATCCTTATCCTTGTTTGGATTGTCAAATGGATGTTGTTGTTTCCAGGAGCCTCTACCTCTAGGGCTAGATCTCCCCCTGCCTCTAAAGTTTCCACCACTTCTTGCATTCGATACCTGCTGGTTGTTATTGCCATAGGATGCATTTTGCTGGCCTCCTCTGCCAGATCCATAGCCTCTACCATAGTTTCCACAGCCACGTTGATTGGAATAGAAAACTACATCCTTGTTTTTAGAACTGCTAGATCCTATAGCCAAGCCAAGCTTACCTCTTCATGGATAAGCAATGCAACCAGCTCATTGAAATCAGGCATTTCAGCTCGCACAGACACAGAAGTGTCAAAAGACTTATACTCAGGCCCCAAGCCATTCAAAGTCACAGCAACCATGTCTTCATCTTCAACCTGTGAACCAACAGATGCCAACTGATCCGCAATGGTCTAAACCTCCGTGACATAATCATGTATAGACCTGCTCTTCCTCTCCATGTTGTTGAACTTCTGCTTCAATTGTATCTTCATGGCACTTGTGGTTGTGCCATAACACTTGACCAAAATGTCCCATGCATTCTTACGAGAGCTGTAGTTCATTATCTGTATTACCATGGCATCTGAGATACATAAAGAGAGCTAGTGCAAGACTCTACAAGCTCTTTCTGTCCAAGCTTGGTGTAATCGTCTTTGATCAGCCATAGGTCAATCTGGGAGCTCAGGGTCAGCTTCCGCTCTAGTCACCAACTCCCAATAGCCTTTCCCTATTAAGAAGTTCTCCATGCCGAACTTCCATATGGCATAATTATTACTATCAAGCTTTTCCCCCACTATCTCGGTTATGTTGTCTGTCCTTTCTGCATTTGCCATGTTCTAGACTCTGCCTGACTACCTGCAAGCCAAAGTCTTCCAAACAGTTCAATTTCAGCCTACAACTTTTTATAATAGTTTCTAGCACTCTATGTGCTCAGATAGTCAGTTCTTTAGCCTGAAAACAGCAGTACAATCACCTCCTGACAGTTGGCAATCACTTAGGTATTGCAGCTTGCATATACGGACTGCATTCAATGCAAAACCAACATGTATTTGAGTAACTTGTTCATGTACAGACAAGCAGTAGGTTGAAAATGATAGTAAACAGCAGCTCCTTTTTGAGCTCAACATAGAGGGTACATGTCCCTGAAACACTTACAGCAGTTCAGAGATCTATCCCTGCATATGGGGTTCCAAGCATGTCAATCTGACATTGAATACATCATGTACTGCAAGTACAAGTGCAGAGTATTCTACCTACAAATTTCAGTCAGCCAAAAACAAGCCAAAGACAATGTATTTTAGTCCACAATACCCTCAAGGTATCATATCCATATGCCACAACAAATGGAAGCCAATGCATAACCCTGTCAATACCCAAGAGTATCCTGTCTTCAGGAGTAAGTGGCATACAAAGTATTCACTATTTATAAACAACCAAGACAATTGTAGTACATCTAATTCCAGCTGCAACCATTTGCATTCAACTCTCTTCTCAGTGCTCAAAGCATTTGTAAGAGATATACCATGTCATGAAGTACATAACTCTTCAGAGCCAAGTAGTGGACCAAGTAGTGCTTGCTGTCCACAAATTCTTGACAGTTTCTAAGCCTACTTTAGACTTCCAGATCTGTGTATTTTCAGTAAGAAATTTCAGCTTCAATGCATAACATCTAGTTTAAATGTCTTCTTTACATGTACCCATGCTCCAGTGGTTGTTTTGGACATGTTTGAGAGCTCCATACTCATGTTAACCATGCATTCATGCTGTATGTACCCTGTATACAACAACAGAAAAAAATCCCAGACTTGCAATCAGTGATTTCAACTCCTAGATGAGCTCATAGCAACCAAGAATGGTTCCAAGCCTTCAATCACCCTTCAAAGGATTCAGATAATCTCTTTACCAATCAGTGATTGATCATAATCATCATTTGCAAGCATCTGAGTCCACATTCTGGACAGGCGCAGTTCACGCAAATCTGCTTATGTATTCAGCAGCCTATACTGGTGACAATGATGGTAATGAGCACTTTATTTATGCTCAATAGAGCTCCCCATAGGCTCCATACAGGCTTCAAGTACTTATATCAACCATAGACCTCACAATGAGTAGATGCATACCTCTACAGGAGCAAGAGCAGTTAGCCCTTCTTCTCAAGAACCTTAAAGCTTCAATTTTCCAGCCTTCTTCACAAATGCTTTCCATAGAGCCCAGTCATGGGTGCTCTGATACCATGTTGAGATTGAGAGAGGTAGAGACAGAGTGAAGAGCAAGCATGCTCTCTTCTTCTTTCATTCATTATCACCAATCCACACACATAGAATGAGTGTATACAATAGTACTAAGGTCTGTAGGACCATTCACACTGGGTCTAAGACCACCGACTTATTTAATGTCCCACATTGCTGATACAGCTAGACAAGACTAATGTCGGAGGTCATACATACTAACAGGAGAATAATATGAGCTTGACATTCTAACAAGAATGCCACTTTCCTTTATGTTGTATCTTATCTATACTTTGTGTACATTGTATAGTGTGTGGAAGAAGAAGAAGAAATCAACAAGAAAACGTTTTGGCCTCCATCTCTCTTCTTATGTTCTTGAATGACCTCCTCTTTTGTATACAGTGTGTGTTTGGTGCAGCAACTCAAGTGAGTCCCCCCACCATGCGATTCTTGACATTGTGGAGACTTAGAAATTGGATTCAGTGTTAGGCTTGGTATGTGTGTCCCAACATCATGATCAGCTAAGTCTTGTGATTCATGTTTATCAATTTGTTTTACCCATTGCTTTAACCCTTGCAATAGTGTGGGGTTTTGGCTAAGCAACTCTCCTAGTGACAATGTCACTGGAGTTGATATTAGTGTGATTAGCAAATTACCAAGCTTCTTTCCCTCCCTTTGCTTCATGGGCTTCCTGCCAATGCTCTTGGGAATCCTGTCTATTCATGGCATCCATGCTCTATCTATGTGAATATGCAAGTGGTGATATTGCCTCTCCTACTCTCAAGTAAGTGGGAGAGACTGGTGGGCTCATGGTTGAGAGTTCATTGATCTCATCCTCAATGATAGGTTCATCATCTTGCAAGTAAGCTTGTGCTTCCTTTATCCATTCATTGACCTTATCCACATCCTTTAGTTGCTAGTTGGGGTCAAGGTACTCTCCAATCTTAGCACTTCTCTTCTCCCTCGTCTTAAGAGTAGGGGTTTTTGCACTTGCTTTTCCTTTGTCAAGGTGGTCATAGTCTCTATTTTGTGTTACTTTTGTCTCGTTCCTCTTTCTTCTCCTTCAGCAACTCTTCTTCCCTATGTAGAGGATGCATCTAGGTTACTAGATTTGGGTAATGAGATATCGGCTTGCTTTGTTTAAGATCATGTCATGCTATTTATGGAGATGGGTGTGGCTTCATTGTCAGGTGACTCGTTAAAAAAAATTTTGAGCAGCACTAACAATACAATTTGTCGAGCTAGTGGTGGAAGGTTTTTGCCTAGGAAAATTAGCAAAAAGGTGTGTCTCTACATTCAAGACACCTCAAGTTGGCCTTATCTTTATTTACTTGCTCCTTTTTAGGGCAACAAGATGAGATATACCCTAGATGGCCACATGTCCATGCCACATGTCCAACATACTATGGGTTTATGATTTTGACCTCCTCTTAGGCCTCTACCTCTTCCTCTACCTAAAGCCATGACCAGCACAAGCCTAAAGTCCGTCAATATAGGGTTACCCTCTTTGTCAAAAGAGACATAAGGGTTCATGTATGAGTCTTTCTCCAGCAGTTCCTCTACAAAGTGCACTAGAGCATCACTTGCTGGATGGGTCACTATAGGTCTCGATGGTCTAAGGATCTTGTTGGGTTGATATCAATCCTTAGAGTAGCTAGCTTTGAATCATTGGGTGTAGTAGAGCCAAAGGGGCTCCCCTTCTGACGTAAGGTTGCCTAAGTCCTGGATAGTATGGCTGAATGTAAGGTTGTTGGCATGGCAACAATCTTGGCAATTTGCAGTGCATAGCATCATGCTTGAATCTTCCACATTTGGCACAAGGCTAGGATCTAGGATCAAGACATTCAAATGATAGGTGATTCAGTCCACAGTTCACACACTGCACGTGAGGTCATACTAGCCTTTGTATTGACTCATGTCATCTGGTCGTGAGGTCAGCTATCGCTTGGGTCTGGTCGATACTCTTTCATTTATCTTTTTTGTTGGGGGCTACTTGTTTGCTAAGTGTTGCACTTCTCTTGATGTTTCTAAATGTATTTCTCTCTTGTTACATAGCCATGGAGCTTCTCTCTCTAGGCAAGTTATCCACCCACTCTTGCGAGCACATCCCTTTGCAGGTTTCGAATTGCTGCTAAGGCCTTACAGCGTTCTTCATTGTTGCAAATCCCGTGAGTGAATACTGTGGAGACTACTCTCTCATCGGGGAACTCATCAGTGCTACATATATCCTCTTGTAGAGGCTCCTCACATGTGTGACGTAGTCTCATATATTCTCTTTGTCTTTTTGGTTGACATTCATCAACTTTACAATGAGGTTATCGAAGTATCCTAACTCTGAGAATCTCTTTGTTTGGCTCCTGGTATTTGGGGTGACTCCCAACCCAGCTCTAGTAATCATAATGCTAAGGTTGCCCCACTTTGCTTGACATTGGTATTGTCCAACAATCACTTTGTGAGTAGCTCACTCACTGTAAGGTCGGCTTCCAATGCTCTCTCTCTATCGGCATTTCCTCCTATTCTAGTTCTACCTAAGATGGCTAGGATCCTGTGAATCTCCTTGAGCTCTTTCTCCTAGCACAACCTCTAAGCCCTTTGCTCTTGGCTATAGCTTGCTATGCACTATAGTGCGTGCAGTCCATCATATTCTCCTCTTCTCCTCAAGGTTGGCTATGATATCAGTTGTAGGTCTTCCTTAATGCATTATCCTTGTATGTTGGTCATCATACTAAGTGATAAGTCATTAGATGTCGTTCAAGTACCCTGCCAGGTTAAGGTCAAGGTCAAGGTCAAGGCCAAGATCATTCTTGTTCGAGCTGGTACCTGCCATGTTGGTAGTTATCTCCTAATCCTCTAGTATTTCTATGAGGTCTACTAGGCCAGCTAAAGATGTGTCTCTAATCCTGGCCAATCCTTCCTTCCGTCAGCAATCTAATGGTTTTGTCTTTTCTAGATCTTTTTTTTTGGTGACTTAGGTCACTCATTTGGTTTTCGAGGTTGCACTCCTACTAGTCCATCCTAGGGATAGTTGGCTTGGTATCATTAGGCACTAGGTGAGCTAATGGAGCTCCCCTTCTGAAGTGTGGCAGTCTATCTCCTAAGTAATATCATTAGGCACTAGGTGAGCTAATGGAGCTCCCCTTCCGAAGTGTGGTAGTCTATTTCCTAAGTAGTATGGTTAGCTATATGACTGTGGGTATGGTAATCTCCTCTATAAATGGCAATGCATAGCATCATGGCCAAACCTACTGCAATTGGCACAAGGTCTGGATCTAAGATCCATGCCCTCAACCGAGAGGTGGTTCCCTTTGCAATGCAAGCATTGCATGTGAGGTTGAGTAGGTCTTCTTATCATCTCTTGGAGCTTGGCTAGCTCTAGCTTTACATCCACCAACTCCTCAATCGAGTCAACACTCTTTTCTCTTTCTTGGTTACTTTGGTTATATCTCTTGCTAACAGTCATAACTCTCTTTGAGGTTCTAGAGGCTGCACTATCTAGGCTTGTGGCCCTCGAGCCTCTCACTTTGAGCAGTAGGTCATTCACACATATGGCTTCTTCGAAGACCCTAGTTAGCACGTCCCTTTGCAAGTTCAAGTTGCTCACCAAGGCCTTGTAAAGCTCTTCACTCCTAATTCTGCTTATGAATACAATAGAGACCACTCGCTCACTAGGTTGCTTTGTGGGTGGCTGGGATTCTCTCTTAAAGAGACTCCACACATGGGTGACATAAGCTCAAATATCCTCATCTTTTTTACTAACGTTCATTAGCTGGACAATAAGGTTATCCAAGTACCATGCCTCTCAAAGGATCTCTTGATGAAGAGGCTCTTGAGATTATTGAAGTTGTTGCATTCGGCATTGTCTAGACTAGTGTACCACGTCCGCCCCCTTTATCCCCAAGGCAAATACCAAAAGCTTGCACACATTGAGTAGGGTCTGTTGGGCCATTCACCTTGCATACTTGCTCAAACTACTCTATAAAGCTATATGAGTTGTTATTATTAGGTTGATACTTGTCGAGTTACTTAGCAACTATAGGCATCTTTGTTTGGCTCTTTGAATTCAGAGTGATGCCTAGTCCTGCTAGCAACGAAGTTGTTAGGACCACTCCACTCTGCTCTGTAGACCTGTTATCTAAGCATCGCTTTGTGAGAAGGTCACTCAGCGTAAGGTCAACTTCTAGTGCTCTCTCCCTCTCCGCATTGGGTCCTGTCCTATTTCGGTTAGCAAGAGTTAGGACGCGCTGTACCTCTCGTATTTTTATTTCTTGCCTTAGCCTTTGAGCTTGTTGTTCCTAATTGTAAGCGACCATGCCTTGTAGCACTTTCCTTGCCAATTTTCACTGTTCCTCAAGGTCAGCCTATGATGTCCTCAATCGGCCTACCATGATGCTCCATCTTTGTTTGCAAGTCGTATCAATTGGTCATCTGTTGGATATCAACTGGGAAATCTCCCACGTCAAGCTCATCATTTTCATGATTGGTGCAAGGGCCAGACATATCAGTTGTTTTTTGAGCCACTAAGGCGTTGATCAGGTTAATTAGGATATGAAACATCGAGTCCCTAATGGTGACATTCCTCTTTTTTGCCAAGTAGTTTGGCTCCTCGCGTCTCCTACCTAAAAGTATGGGGTCTTCTCCTAATGGTGGATTCTTTCAATTTATGTTATCTTGTATGAGTTTCTTGTTATTCCAAATAGTCCTCTAATTAAAGCAACTGCCTTGTGAATAGAGCTCTTGATTGTGCATCTTGTGAAATCTGGCTTTCAACTTTTCATGTGCATTTCAAGTGATTAAATATTTTGATGTGTGAATGCAACAAATTTGATGCAAGTCTTGCTCCCCCCCTTCATTCAGTTTTGGCCCAATGTGGCTTTGAGGCACGGATTGTGGCTGCCCTCTTGGTCTGCTCAGAGTCTCTATAGGGCATGGTTAGCCGTTGCAATCACTCCTAGACTACCAGATGCCAAGTCTTTGGGAAAATCCATTCTTTGTCCTATCTACTTGCCTGGGAGCACATTGGGGTGTCCTATGGTTAGGGTTTGGCCCCTATCTGGGTTTGGTAAGGTCAGAATAGGTCAAAATTTGGGTTCTATTCATTTGTCTGATTTTGACACTCTGTCTTATCCCCAAAATCGAGCGTACGATTTTCGATTTCCAAATTTTTCTTTTAGATTTTGGGCTTTCGATTTTGTCTGACATTTGATTCTTTATTTTTGATGTCCTATTTGGGGTGGATGTCCAATCAAACAGGTGGCCTAGCCCAATTCTAGTTTTGAAAATCGGACGTTTCTAACTAGTTGGATTAGACCATTCGATTCTGGGAATCAGACCATCCAATCCCATCTACGCAAATGAACAGTATGGCACTAATTCAATACATTTGGATTCCCAACCCTAGGGTCTTGCAAGCTCTAGAGACACAATCTATGGGATGTAAACAACTGAGGTAGCTCACCTATAGGCGGCACATGCACTCGAATCGTGTGAATTGATGCAATCTCCACTCCCTTGGTCTCCTACAGTAGCAACCTATCAGCTCTCTCTCTCTCTCTCAGAGCCTTGCAAGTGAAAATTTGTGACAAATCAAAGTTGTAGCATTAGAATGTGTGCACAAGAGAAAGGAGATAGCTCAAAGTACAAGAACAACATCTTGTTTACTAAGTTGCTTACAAGTACAACTTGGGTACACTCTCCTACTTTTGATAGTGACCCATAGGCTATTTATATAGCCTCTGCCAAGCTAAGGTTAGGGTTTCCCCTGCCCCTAAGGCTATTCACACCCATCTGCCCTTATGCACCCTTGCTTACAGTGGGTTCCTATGCCTATCTTCTAACACCCCCCCTCAATGCCAGGGTGGCATTGGATTACAAGGCATGTAAGATGTCCCCAAATAGCCGAGATGCCTTTATAGATCAGGATACAAGAGTGTTTTTAGGTAGATGGTTTAAAGACTCAAAAAAGTCAATCTTTAGATGAATTGGAGGCATAATTGGCCACCAGCTCTTTGGGTACATCCGGGGTGTTGGGGCATTTACTAGTGATATGCCATGTCTTCTTGCATTTGTTACATTTCATTTTCTTGGGATACTTCTTCCAACAGTTGTTTACAATATGTCCTTTTTTCTTAGAGAAAGAACATCTAGTGAGAGCTTTATGTACCAATATTTGATCATGGGAAGTTGAAGATGCTTGATTGTTGCTACTTTCTTTGTGGTTCCTATTTTCTTCATCCAAACAGGATTGGATGGTACTTGTCAATGTAGGATCTGGAATGTTGGTAAGAGTGGTTACAAGAGTAGGAAACACCTATTTTACAACTTTTAGGAGAATAGCTATAGCATCTTCTTCATGTATTGGAGCTTGTACTGAGGAAAGCTATGCCATAAGTCCCTTCATGTGAGAGATGAATTTTCCAAAGTCTTCTCCTGATTGATATTCCAAGCTAAAGAATTCAATTTTAAGGAAGATTTTAGTATTTTTACCAGTGGCTCCATAGAGCTTTTCAAGCTCATCCCATTTTTCTTTAGCAGTATTTAGTTGATCAACATGATGAATCAATGACTCATCTAAGTGTAACATAATGATTGCCTCAGCACGTTGGTCATCCTCTATATCAACTAGATTTGCAGAGTTAATAGCTCTAGTGCCTTGAATGAGAGGCCAATACCCTCTCTCCATCATTTTATACTTGATAAGTACCTGCCATGGGTGGAAATCTTTGCCATCAAATTTTCAAATTTGAGGACGGATATTAGCATATGTTGTGGCCATTGGGAAGGTCTTGCCACTTGTTAGAACAAGGGTAGTGTCTAGTCCCTTATAAGTTTGCCATTAAATGCGGAAGCAATTCAAAGTTGTAATGAGGAGAAGGGTTGAAAATCGTACATATGTAATATTTCAAAATATGACTTTGGTGGTCCTTTCTTAGGGACAATCTTCTTCCGAGGTTTAATGGTCTTTTTAGGCTTCAATGAGTTGAACCTAGACTGGACTTCGGGCCCCTCTTTGTGGTATGGTTCAGTGGATGACCCTTGTGTAGGACAAGGACGATCTATGATTTCAATGCTTGTTGCTGATGATTCTGAGGAGAGTATAATGACACTCATCCCTCTAATTTCATTGACCAATATATTGAAGAAGAAATCACTCAAGGTATGCAATACACTTCTAGTGTATGATGGTCTATGTGTTTATAGATGTACATATAGCCTTACAACTTGATGCAAGGTACTTAGTTGTTTTATTTTCCTGATGAAAAACATTCAGATTATATAAGTACTAGCAACATGAGCTATAGATGAGTGCTTGTAAGCACTAAGTCACATTGCCAAATTATACCATGTGACAAATCAAAGTTGCAGCATTGGAATGTGTGCACAAGAGGAAGGAGAGAGCTCAAAGTACAAGAACAACATCTTGTTTACTAAGTTGCTTACAAGTACAACTTGGATACACTCTCCCACTTTTGATAGTGACCCATAGGCTGTTTATATAGCCTCTGCCAAGCTAGGGTTAAGGTTTCCCCTGCCCCTAAGGCTATTCACACCCATTTTTCCTTATGCACCCTTGCTTACAGTTGGTTCTTATGCCCATCTTCTAACAAAATTGAGCTCTCTCTCCCTTCCTCAGGGTCTTAAGCCCCCTTTCCAACACTCCTTTGATGCCCCTTTCTCTTTCTTCCCTGATTCTAACCTCATTTTCCTCTTTTTCACCCTGATTTAGACATGTTGTTACATCAAAACCCTACTATGTTTTTATTTTTTGTTCCGTTATCTTCCCTACCTAAATGCCTACAAATCACGAGCAAATACGGACACTAATCAAACTAGCCTATCTAAGCTTCAAGCATCCAAAACACTTACTTGCAAAATGAAGATCAAACACTCTTTTTTCTTACCTATCTAGCTTAAGCACCGGTTCAAGGAAAACCATACTCCAATACTCGATTCGAGCGTGCAAGCACTCAAGGCCCAAATCCATTGGTCCTGGCAATGGAACCAAAATGTGAGAGCTTTTGCTCGACTGCTAAGACCCACAAACTGCTTATTGCTCAAGCATTTTGACTCGAATGCTAATGGCTACCTCTCACGTAGCCGCTCACACCCTCTACCCTACGAGTGAGCTTACCTTCATGCCCGATCGAGTACCCTTCTCTCTCAAACCTTCCAGTAGCTCCATGATTCGAGAGGTGAGCTCGAGCAACCTCAATTCTCCACCTTCAAGCTCCATGCTCCATAGTTGCATGAGACAAGAGATGAGAAGAAGAAGGAAAGAAGAAGAAGAGAGGAGAAGATGGAGAGCTTCTCCACCACGGTCCCTAACCCTCACACACTCACTCCCTCACTCTCTCACACTCCCTCACTCGCTCTCTCAAGCACAAGCAAGAACAAGAAGAGAAGAGGAATAAGAGAGCCACTTTTTGCCACACACTAAGAATGAGCTTCTTTAATCACTTTTTGGCTTCCCTTCTTCAACACAACCGGTGGTAGTTCCTTCCTCATTAGATGATTCAGAGTCCATGATCCATGGGTCTTTAGATTCCCTATCTCTTGTAGAGGGGGCTTTAGAGGGGATCTACTCTCTTTGCCCTTAAAGGGGGCTTCTACTTATTTGGCTTTAGAGGGGATCTACTCTCTTTGCCCTTAAAGGGGGCTTCTACTTATTTGGCTTTAGAGGGGACCCCCACATCTCCACCCTCTAGGGGACACCTACTCATCCTAAAGTTTGTCTCCCTCCATTTTCTCATTGGGGATGGATGCCTTTGAGCAATCATTTCTCCTATTGATACCTAAGATCTTTAGAGACTGCTTAGATCGAGGGCTTGGAGGTTCGGCCACTGTGACTTGGTGATGAGGCCTTCAAAGTCCTTCCAATATGAAGTTACGAAGCTAGTGGCTTCTCTCTCGAGGTGGAGTCTGATTCTATAGTTCATCCTATCTCGTGTTCCTTACTAGAGGTCACCTTACAGGTGGAAATCTTGGATCTCCAAGATCCTGTATATTTTCATTGTATCTCTCTTTGCTCGTTTTTCTTCATCCTTTTTTGGGCTTGAGAGGGGATGTTGAGAAACCACTTCTTTAGTTCACACACTTTTTCAGTGGATGCCTAGATAGTGGTGTATCACCCTAAAGACCTTATGCATATAAATAGGTAGTCATTTCATTCATTCTTCACCACCCACCACTCTTAAGTCATTCTTAACTCCTTTCTCTGTCATCAAACTTCCTTCACTTTTCTCACCAGTCCCTTCCACTTCCCTCACACCCCTTCAGGAGGACATTGCAATTTGTGACTCATTATCCTACCGCTACGCGCACACCGTGTAAAAAAATCTAGAGTGTGGCTTTCTTATTGATTTAGAGAGCCAATACCATTTTAGACATTAGTGTTAGTATCCATGGTTCAAAAATATTAGATTTTTGGACAAGTTTTAGCCCATGTTTGATATTTTAGATATTATCTCTTGTAAAAATCCATAAAACTATAGACAACTTCTAGATTAGGATGACATGTAAAAGAAAGCATATTGCTTTTAGCCAATTTGAGAGGATTTTATGTAAAAAGAGAGATTGATGAAAATGTGCAACGCGTGATCACTGTTTTTAGACAGTGAATAGCACTCCGATAGGGAGATATAGAAGGAGTAATCTGGCAGAATTCTGGCCAAGTGTGCTAGTATTTTACCCCCCTTTCAGAGTCAATGGAAGCATCAGATTGGCGATCTGAGCAGCATAGCGGAAGTATTCTTCTTCATTTTCTATTTCTTTCTAGGAGTATTCTTCTATGTCTTCTAATTCTTCAAACCCCTTCTCTTTTGTCTCCTTCTCTCCCTGAATCTCCCTTCACCATGTTGTCTCTTACCCCCGTGGTGGACTTTCAACAACAAATGCTCCGACACTGTGTTGGGGGAAGTTTATGCTATCATCAGAGGTGAATTTCAGAAGATATTTGGGCTGATTTGGGGCTGAAATCTTTATCCATATTCAAAGAATTAGCTACAGCATTGTTATTTTAATTCATTTCTTACTCTATAGAAGATATCTTGTCAAAATATGCAAGTATTATGTGCCCCTATGGCAGGGCAATGTTTGTAGATCATTCATAGATGCTTTGAGTTGAATTAAGATGAGTTTTTTCTCTTATTTCTTGGCTATGGCAACTTATCCTTATCAAGAACTCAATTTGAAGCTCTCTTGAAGCAAGTCTCTTTGCCCGACAAGCCTTGTAATTGACTCATTATCTTTTGTCCCTAACAGTCTACATTGAATGTAATCATGCAAAGTTGATTCATGCTATGGCATCATGTATGAATGATGGGATGCAGAGTTGTTTATGATACATGACAGCATATTGTACTTGATTTTATAATTTGTGATTTCTCTTATAGTCAAGAAAACAAGCTTGATTTGAGTTAGAACTTATGAAATAATACTCTTGTGATCTTTGCTAAGAACATGCAGTTGGAATCTCTATCAACATCTTCAAGAACTTGGCTTGAAACCTTCAACCCTTCTCTTATCGCTACCATCTCCGGAGTCTAAGGCCTTGAACCCCCATACATTCTTCTGTCTCAAACACTTGTGATTGACTATGAAGTACCTCTTGAACCTTTAAGCATTCACTATAATTTACTTATCTCTTGAAGACACATCTCCATCTATCTAGGCTTTTTGCGGTAAAAAGAAGGGCATTGTCAAAGGATGCTACAGTGGAGTTATAAATAACGGGAAAGTCATACTACCCCTGGAGGGTGGCATCAAAATCTACACCTACCCTTCGAGGGTACGCCATGTAAGTAGGGTCGTTCCGCTTGAACGGCAAGGTATTACAAAAAGCCATCTAGGCGAGCATGCTTATGTCACATACTCGCCTCCTCCACAGGGGTTGGCTCCTATAGTTTTGTACAGTGTGGGGGATTTCAAAAATTTTATCTTGCCAGTAGTCGGCCGCTTCGGTGCCCCAAGAGGTTGGGGTCTTTTCGTGTTCCTCCAGCCATTTTTTCCCCAACTGGCCACCAACCACGATCACCTCGTCCATCACTTTGAGAGGCAGGACCCTCTGCAGACTGTTGGGTAGGAGGAAACTGAAGGAGAATGGCTCCTTTCCTAGTTCTTGTACCTCCCACACCACCAGTTCTACGTGGAATCCTGCGGGAAGATCATCTGGGCACGGAGGGAGAGGCGCGGATGGTAGCACGGCTGGTTTGGCTCTCAGTTTCTATTTGGCCTCCTCCACCAGCTTTTTGCATCTTTCTTTAGAGATGGCTTTTCTTTCTGCAACAGCTGGATCTTCTTGTGGCGGGTCTTGGGCCTGTGGTGAGGGGGGTTGCGGGACTACGTCTTCCCTGAATCGATTCACATTGATTTCCAGCTTTGCTTCTTCCCCCTGCCATTCTGCGTGTGATGCTTCTTCCTCGAACCCGAGGGCGTCTATCTCCTGGGGGGTTAGGCCAGCCCACATTAGGTATTTCCGCTGTTCCTCCAAACTCAGCGTAACCTCCACCGATAATGGTGGCATCTGTAGTCCAGCATGTAGGGCTCTTCTTGCCATGCCGAGCTTCCTTTGCACCGCCTCCAGTGGCTCTCCTTGTGCTGCGTGGGTGGCGTCCAAGATGGTGTCAAGGAAGGCCTTCTGTTGAATGCTGAAGGCCACTTGGGCTGCCTCCGCCTTGCTCTCCGCGATGATTTTCTCTTTTTCTGTTAGAGCAAGGCGGCACGCCAGTGTCTTCACCCTCTTCTTGTTGTGCGCGGCCCACTCCTCTGCCCTTTTGTTCATTACTTTCAAGCCCTCTCTGTGTCTTAAGGTCAGCATCATGATTTTCTGCTCATAATCCTCTTGTTCCCTGACTAGCCTCTCTTGTTCTTCTCTTTCAGAGGTTAGCTGATCTGTTAGGCGCTTGAGTTCCTCCTGCTGCTTCTCCATGCCTCGTTGTCTTTCTTCATCCCTGGCATTTAGCTCCACCACGAGTGCATCAATCTCAGCAGATTTCGCAGCAAGCTCCTGGTACTGCACTATTAGGAGCTTGTGCTCTCTTTGCATGTTTACTAACTCTTGAGTCTCGTTTTTGAGCAGCTGCCTCCAATGTTCCTCCCTCTCATCCCTAGCCTTCAGTTCTTGTTTCAGATCTACAATCTCATACTATTGCAAGGCTATCATTCTTGTCTTGTCCCACTAGAAGGCGGCCACAGTTTCCTTCTCGGCTGCCAACTCAGCCATGGCTATTTTGTGTTCCTCCTTCGCTCTCTCCAATTGGGAGAGCAGCTCGGCAATGTATTCGTCGTAATTAGCTGGTGGCATCATCGTTGCATGAATGGGCAAGGTAGAGGCTTCGACTTTTTACTTTTTGGGCTCTTGCCTGGACTCTACATCCGTGGCTCATTTTACTTTTTACTGCATCCACTCCACGAAGTTCGACACATCTGCGCTAGTGGGGATGCTGGGGGTGATGGTGGTGAGTTCTGTGGGAGGTACCAAGAGGGTAGGGATCGGATGGAGCGGGGCCTTGCCTTTGCCTTCGGGGACTGGAGGTGGCACGAACTCTAGCACCTATGTGCTGGACCCTGGCCCCTCTTCTCTGCACGGGCTCAGGTTCCTTAGTTCGTCTGCTCGGCACTGTTGTTCGATGGACCGGTGGGTGGCCTCCGCCAGGTCCTCTTCCTCCTTTCTTCATAGCTCCTCCTCTTCGTCCTTCGCTTTTCTCTTCCTTTCCTCCTCCCTTTTCTTTTGCTCCTCCTTCTTTTTCCCTTTCTGTTCTTTTTCCCTCCTTTTCTCCGCTTCAGCTTCTTGTTTTGACGCCTCCTTGGCTTTCTGTAACTCCTCTTTTTCCCTCTGCTCCTCCTATCTCTTTGTTCTCTCTCTCTCCTTTGCTTCTTTCAGGGATTCCTTCTTTGCCCTTTCCAAGTCTTCCCTTTCCTTCTTCCTACCTTCATCACTCTTCTTCTTCCCCTGCGCCGCCTTCTTCTTCGTTGTCCTGATTGTCTTCTTACTAGTTTGTCCCTCCCCTTCTTCTTCTGTTTTCGTTCTGTCGGTGGATCTGTCTTTGTCCTGACGAGGGGGCGACCTCTCCGGCGTTTCTCCTTCTCCCTCCTCCGGCTCCTGTGCTGCCTTTACTGCCTCTTGAATGAGTGCAGTCTAGACTCCTCCGTATCCGATGAAAGAGGCCTTGGAGGAGGCTTTCTTCCTTTCCGTCACCTTAGAAGCCGGAGATTCTCCTCCTGTCGGTGCACTTCCCAGGGCTAGTGCCTTGGCCACTTGATCAATCGTCTTCTGCACGTAGCCATTCCAATCCACCTCGTCTAGGGTGTGGGCTGCTACATTCTCCAGCATTGGCATGCTAATTCGATGCATTAAGGAATTGTAATGTTGGATGGAGAAGAGCACGTGCACCAACTTGGCCTGCAACCTGGCATCTATGTCCGGGATGTCCTGGATGCTTATGCCGTCGTTCGTGAGCACCTCTTCCTTCTTCATTTTCAGCAAGGCATAAACATCCCTTTTTTGTCTCCTTTCTGTCCTTGGTACCAATCCCAGAGCCTTTTCCACTAAGGCTGGATCCAACCGGACTTGCACCTGCTTTGCACCCTCTCCTCGGCCCACTGTTACAATGCCACCTTCCTGGTCCGGATCATATGTTCTAAGAAATTCTATGCATTTTAAGTGGTCTGGCTCCTGTGAGAATTTTTCGATATACTTTGTAAGGTTGCACTGTTCCACTACCCTCTTGGCTGCCTCCTCCTTCACCACCACGACTTCGATGTTGTGGATGGTTCAGAACTTGAGCTGGCCGAAGGCGCGGTTCTCTAATTGGATGCGATACTGCTCCCTTTCCTCATCAGTGAGCAGGAGTCGATGGGCGCGGTCTTGCTGCGACATTTTCTGCTCCTGCCATAATTTGTAACTTCCGTTAGCATTTTCCACATAGCACTTTGCTGTTTATGCGAGAATATAAACTCTTGAGTGAATTTTTAGAAAGCCATTTTTCTCATACTAATGCTTATGCTTTTCACTACCTTTACTTTACTGTACCCTCTTTTTATTCATTTCCTATTTGATTCTTTTCACCTTCACCACATATCCACATACCCCCTCCTCTTCCGGCTGAGAGAAGAATACTTCCTAGGATTGGGGGTTAAAAGGTGAAGGGCTTTGGTCCTATTGGGGTAGGACTTTACGTGTGAAGAACCCACGTGTAGAATTTTGGATTGTATTCCAGTTGAGCATGACAATCAAGAGCAGATGGTTGGATAGAGACTTGGGAGATGTAGGTCAAGACATCATGAAAGACATCTCCAGTATTAAGGCGGCTGGCAACATGTAATTCCTCCTCTGTGCGGAATTGGTCAATATAGGGGTGAGCGAGCACATGGTCGTCCAAATGCTGATTGCGGGTGATGGCCAAAACCCTAAACGAGATAGGTGCCACATGAGTGGGGTCATATTCGATGGTTTTAACTGCCCTGCGTTGCTCAGCATTAGTCATTATTCGGCAACCTTTTTTCTCCCATTGAATTCTCAGAGCAAACCACTGCTGCAAGAAGGTGGAAGGCGAGCTTGCCATCTGCGTGAGCTTTTGCATCTCATGTTCAAGAACAGAACGAGGAGGCTTACGATATGAAGTGACTAGGCATTTGAGGGCAGCTTGCTCCTTTGAGATTTCGTCGTTTGCTATCAGTTCGGCAGTGATTTTGGGGAATTTAGTGGTCATAAGTTTGTATTCTTCCCAAGTGCATGGTAATGCACGAACATCCGAAGCAAGTGTTTTGTCAAGAAGGCCTAGGTCTAGCCTCTCATAACTTCTAGCGAATGTAGTGAAAGTTTCGTCCAACATCTTGATGCAGGTTATTAAGTCATCCCTAGAAGTCGCGGAAAGGTCCTTAGCCAAGGAGAGGAAAGGTGGTATCGCGTATGAAGGTTTAAGAACTGCTGGTGGGGATGGTGCAACTGGACTGGATAGTGGTGACTCCATCATCGGTGTCATAGGTTGGGCTTTGCACTCCGAAGCACTTTGAGGTGCTGTAGGAAGCTCTGGGGACATGGGGGTTGTGCTAGGTTGTGAGTGAGCAGTCATAGGGGTTTTTAAGCTCTCTGGATTAGGTAGGTTTAAGGCTTGTGGCGTTTGCTTTGGTCGATAGATGAGCTGGGACTTACTAGCCACAGCTGGCAATGGCGTGCTGACTATGTTTTGGGCACCACGTGTGCAAGCCTCCCTCACTGGGGTGAGATTGCTTGTAGATGAGCTTTTTAGCTGGCCATTTTTAGGCACCCAAATCCAGGGGTTGCCCTCGTAGTATCCTTGTGCTCGCAAGAGATCTTTGGGAATCCATCGCGGTGTGGTTGTGTGTCTACGTCAATAGCGTCTAGACTACCTCTTAGGTCGTGACGGGGCTGATGATTTTGGCGGTTAGGATCACGTTTGGGTGATGTACCCGGATGTGGTTTTTGCCGTTTTGGCACCCACATAAGCTTGGACTCCTTGGCCTTGTGAGAACTCTTGGTGGGTTTGGGCCTGGGGTCGAGAGCCTGGCACGAGGCCGTAGTTTTCTCCAGTTTAGACATGGCCTGGAGTGTGGTCCTAGGGGTTTCTACCGGTGGCTTCGTAATGGTGGAGGAATCATGACAGCCCTTGCTGAAATTCATCACTATACATACATTGCCGATAGCAAGATGAATGTAGTTTAGGTTGTAATCCACATTACAGTTCGTTTGCTTCTTGAAAGTGCGACCCAGTAGTGACACATTACCGGCTCCTTTAGTGTCAGACAACACATGGAAGAAAGCTGGTAAACTTTCAGACTCGATGGAAACGACTACCTTGCACTTCCCCAGGAGTGAATAAGCAACACCCCCAAATGGGGTGAGGTTGGCATTAGTGGGCTGTAGTGTCGGTTGACCAATGCGTGTCCAATGGTCATGAGTCAAGATGTTGTAGTCAGCCCCTTCATCAATCAAGGCATCGAAAGAATACATCGCTCCTGCTACGACTGTGATTTGTAGATACGCCGGTGCCACTACTTCTTCGTCCTAATCTATAAGGTCGGTTATAGTAGCCATGCGGAAGTTCAGTGGGGGTTCTAGCATGGGTGGCTCATGTAATGGATGGGAAGGAGGATAGTACTTCTTTATGCGGCTACCATTAAAAAAGCCTATTCCTTCACCGTCAAGTGTCTCCAACTCCATTAGGGCCAAAAACGCTTCAAAAATGGCACTTGTAAGAAAGTGATTAAGTTGCTAATTAGTTGAGGTTTAGGAAGAATAAAACCTCTAAATTTGGTTGTCCAGATGTGATTAATGAGAGAATATTTGGTTCATTGAAGAGGTCGACCATTAATTGCCCTCATCTTTTAATCCAGGTCAGGGGTCACCTTTTCGGCCGTTTATTGTCTTGGAACTCGAGAGATTTTGTATTTTCGAGATTTTCGTACGAACTTCGCATTTGTTTTCTCCCGCGTTTTCTTTCTATACACTATTCTCTTTTACCATTCCTTTTGCTACACTTGCTTTCTATCACTGTGAGATTCTTGCTCGGTTCATTTGCTAGAATGTCTAGCAATACTACTTCAAATAACACAGTCGCAAGCACACGTAAATACAAGCTATCTATTCAGCTAGATCCGACTTACACATCTTGGAGAAGTATACATCATCGAGTATTGATAGATGAGATTGAAGCCAACAGGTTGCGAACACAAGGAATGAAGCATATAGATTTGTGGGTGGATGGAAATATCTATCCCAGGGATCCTTCTACAGGTAAACCACCTCCTTTTTTGAATATCCATGACTATATAAGATATGCTGGAGAAGGTTACAATGGAATGCTTGGCTACTGTATGAGGTTATACTCTGCATCTTACACATATATAGCTCAAGTGCACGAAATGAAAAAAGCACTAGAAACTACACAAACAAAAATTTTAGAGTTGACAAGTCAGATTGATATTTTGAAAAATGTTAACAATTCATTGCAGAATAAGCTAATACGCTTGAGAGAAACTCCAGTAGGATTTAGAGAGAGGAAGAGACCATTAAAAAATATAACCAGCTTGTGTGAGAGAGCAAAGAAAAGGAGACTAAATCTTACAAAGAAATATGTCTCTAACATATTAGGCATAAATATCCGAGAGAATGAGGAAAGAATCAAACTTTTGAAGGAAACCATGAATAAGAAAGACATTTTCAGGATTCTTAAGTCACCAGAAAATGTGGATTTGAGAGGTCCAACTCTCAGAGAGTTAGTGAAGGATTTAAAAGGCACAGTGAAAGCAAATGAAATCGTAGAGACATGCGATACTGTGGGTATAAGTCGAAAAGGTTACCGTGCTATCTCTGGATTATAGTTTAAAAATCTTAAACGCAATAGGGTAACTATATCTGGATTGCCCCGAGCCCTTGCAGTTTCCACTGCAAGAAATGAATCGCAAGATTCCACATGTTTTTGGAGATTACTTTCACATCGAAAGGTCTATGTCCTATGAAAAACAAAAAAAATAGGCAATTTTTTATTACAATGAGTTTAACAATATATGGGTTGATCTAAAAAAGGTGCAAATTGCAATGGTTCACATGTATAAAATCACAATAGAAGAAAGTTATGGTGTTCTAAAGTTTGCCTTGAAGTTGGATGAAGCACAGATTCAAAAGGGACAAAAGATGGAAAGAATTAGCATTTGCCTCATGAACATGGCATTGGACCATGGCAATGGCGAGGGCAAAGCTCCATTGCATAAGATCCAATCCGAGATGGAGATTTGGTGGATTGGTACAGCCCAGGTACCAATTGAAAATCATCAAACGTTGAAATGGTTGTTCAACCATACAGGTATTCCAAATATCATTAAGTCTCAAAGTGAAGGCAAAATGTTGGTAGTTGATGGGGTTGGTAAATTTAATGTGGAATGGCATATGAGTGCTGATTTGAAAACTATCAAATGTATGCTTGGAATATGTAATGGTGCAAATGCAAAATATCCTTGCATTTATTGCATGGAAAGTATTGGATCCAAAGATTGGAGTAGTTTGCGACCAGTAAGAAGAGCCCCAAATAGAGACTCTATAGATTTGAGTAAATTTAAAAACATAGAAGAATCTGGGATCCCATTCTTTCCATCTCTCTTAAGAATGTTCATATTTGTACTTTGCATGCAGAGATTAGAATAATCGATAAGCTTCTCAAGTTGCATCTTGACTACGCATATTCCATTAAGCCATTATCTTTATCAGATGAGTGTATTGATAAATGCGAGGCATTGCTATCGAAAATGGGATTTCATGGGGGCCAAGTTCACTTGAGAAAGGATCCAATACTTTCAGGAAAAACAAGAGATATCTTGGCCGATGTCTCTATGGGAGGCTCAAAAGCTAGACGATTCTTAGGAAACCATTCATGAAAGCAGGTGAATGCGGCTTGAGAGTGTTGGAGAGAGCTATGTGAGATCACAGCAAATGTTGCAAGCACGCCGAGGCTTGCGTTTCTTAGAATGGAGGTCTGGATACACCTTGATGTTTTTCTGAAACTCCTCAGGCAACATAAGACAACATATACATATGCGGAAGAGTTCAAAAGATCAATCACAAAGCTTGTTCAGGCGATAAAAGAGGCATGGGGAGAAAAAGATATCACTTTTTATCTGGTAAAGTAATAATTATTTAATATCGGCTTATTTTGACAAGTTTTTCAATTGGTATAAAATTTGAGTTACTTTGTATTGCAGCATATTCTTCATATTCATGGACCTTTCTTTGTGGAGGAGCATGGCCCCTTAGCAACTTATAGCAACCAAGGCATGGAAAAATCCCACTATCAAGCACGCACAAGTTATTTTCGAAGCACAAGGCATGGGGGAGGAGTTACAAAAAGCAATGCTTTGGAGGAGCTATTCAACTGGTTTTTTCGACGACAACTTCAAAGAATGCAAATAAAAGACGGTAATGACACATGAGCAATCACACTTTTATATATAAGAAAGAATATATATAAAGCTAGCTTTCCAAAACTCTCACATTCTCTTCCTCCTCAGGAATCTTTCCTCTATAACGTATAAATTTTTTTCTCTTGTAGCCAGCTATAGATTTTACATCAGTTCTGTCTGTAGCTAAGGCGTAGGATGAAAACGCCAAAAAGTATCCTGCTCTAGAAGCAGAGTAACCTGGACCGTAGCCAAAAATCCTAATTGCTGCAGTCTTTTCCAAAAACATTATTTTGTGGGCATTATATTGTAATCCTGAGAAACCTAGAAGCCTTGTAAGAGCTTTAATACAAAGTATCGGCCATGCTGCGTCCTCTGAGAAACTACTATGAAGTACAAAAAAGGATTCAAGGTCAATCCTAGCCAAGTAGCGGCCGAGTGCAATGTCTTTGGTGGTGTTACTAGCAGCTCTCGATCCTTTGCCACGCCCCAAGAAGTTATCTGTATCGGCAATCTCCAACTGCAAATAAAACCCATACTGAATGAGCATGAAATGTAAACCTACCAATGTGTAAAAGAAAATTCAAAATTATCTTACCACTTGATTTTCATCGTACTCCAATTTAAACGGATTCCATAAATTAATTGATGATGATGTCTCATTGGTGCTAGTCAATTCTTTAACATATTCAGACTCCTCTCTTCCAAAATTGGAAATGCCGAGCTCGCTTTGAATGCGATCGAAGTCCTCATCAGTAATACTCAACTCTTTTTCAGCTTCTTTGGCCTTTTCAAAACAAAGAGACAATGCCTCACCAGCATCAATAAACTTATCATCTAGAGTTTCTTTATCAAGTTTCAGAATCTCTTCCTTTGATTCATTTTCTGTGTCAATTATCCCATTAGCAGCATCAAAAGCCTCTGCAATAATTGCAAGACAATAATCTTCCCTGAGATTAAAAAGTTTTTGAATATCTGATAGTAAAATCTACTCCTTGTCCTTGAAAGGTATACATGGAAGGGAAGGAACAATATGGTGAGAACTCTCATCAGGTTGAGGGTTTGTATCTCCTTGGCTCTCCTCAATGATAGTCTCAGCTTTGAAGTGAGCAACATCCAAATTCTCAGCAATGGAAGCCTCAAAATCAATATCTACAACCTCCTCTGTTTCCCTTTCATCTGCCAGATCATTCAACATGCAAAAGCTGGCAGTCTTTGCTCCTTCCAACTGTTGCTCCTCAGCTTTCATAGGGTATTTGATAAGGATGAATATAATAAAAGTAGCAGATTTTCTCATCATCTTGCAGTTTTTGGAATGAGTGCAGCAAAATATGTCTGTTGAATGAAACCTCTCCAGAGAGTGGGCCCTGCACTTTCTAGTAAATACTGCCTTTTCATTTCCTGTTGACCCAATGGGAACATGGACATATTCAATTGTGCCAACTTCAACAGAAGGACCTGCAAGAGTTTCAAACTCCAAAAAGTCCTCCACAATATATTTTTCACAAGATTTCAGAACTTTCTCAAGTTCCCAATCAGGATTAAAAATATTTTTCACAACTCCATAGAATGAGAGATCCATTCCATTCTGAAGCATAAAATCAAGTAGCCTCTCTGATGGAGTGATGTCAATGAGCTCTGATACTCCTTGACCTCTCACTACTGACGTTCACTTCCCTGGAGATGTACTTGGCTTTCTCACACTGGTGGCAGAGGATGGAGAGGAAAAAGAATGCACAGGCTGATCAGCTGTTGATGCACTTGAGCCTTTTGAAAGCCTTCTTCTTTTACCAGTTCCTGAAGAAACCTTGGATTGTATGGGTTCAGACATGTTTCCAACTTCTGACGATACGGCGCGATAAGAGAGAAATGATTCAGACGGAAAGGCCCCCTCGCGCCGTCTCGGTGATTCCAGTAAGAAGCGCTAGAGCCACAACAAAGGTGGTCACACGAGCTTTAGAAACACTGAAAGAAGACTAGATCTACAGAACCTCCAAAACGAAGCGAAGAGAGGAAAGCGATGAAAACCAACAATCGCTCTCGCGTCGTATCAGCAATACAAACAAAGGTCAAAAATCGAAAAAAGCCGTACAGATAAGAAACACAACCTTATGTAGGCGCGGATTATGCCACCTGGCAGTATCTGTTAGCCTCATACACGTGGCAGTAGCCGTTGGGCAACACGTGGCCGAAAACCACGTGGCGAACAAGTGGACCGGTCATTACTTGACACGTAGCATACAGACCATAAATGTAGATACGTGGCACAATCAGTATCGGACACGTGTCTGACACGTGTCATGATTTACCTGGGTATATAAGTGGTCATTTGTCCGACGTGTACACTTTTCATTTCTCGAGCTCTTCCCGCCTTGCTTGCCGATTCGGTGCGATACAAGTCCTTTTTTCGCTAGCAAAAAGAGGTGTGCCGATACGGAGTGAGGGCGTCCAAACGGTGTGGTCATTTTCTCCTAATCGCGCCGTATCGGCTTCTCATCTCCAATACGGAGCGAGGGCGTCCAAACGGTGTGGTCGTTTTCTCCTAATCGCACCGTATCGGCTTCTCATCTCCAATACGGAGCGAGGGCGTCCAAACGGTGTGCTCGTCTTCACCTAATCGCGCCGTATCGGCTTCTCATCTCCAATACGGAGCGAGGGCATCCAAACGGTGTGCTTGTTTTCTCCTAATCGCGCCGTATCGGCTTCTCATCTCCAATACGGAGCGAGGGCGTCCAAACGGTGTACTCGTTTTCTCCTAATCGCGCCGTATGGGCTTCTGATCTCCAATACGGAGCGAGGGCACTGTTCCATTCTGCTCGCTTTGTTCATATCGCGCCGTATCGGAATTGCTCATTTCGTCTCTTTCCTCTTCAGTTTGTCTTTCAGTTATTGTCCTTCTGGTTGTTATTTTTCCTTTTCTGGATGGCAAGGACAAAGCAAACTGCAAGAAGAGTGTATCTAGATGGGAAGGACAGTGGGGGTAGAAGAAAGTTAAAATTTGATGAATCTAAGGGGGTAGAAGAAGCTGGTCCATCACAGGCTCCAGAGCATTTTACAACAGAAATCCCTCCTACACCAGGTGTTGTCCTTACATCTTCCATAAATGTTTCTTCACCTGAAGTTGAGGAAGCAAAGGATGAGGCTAACCCTGTGAAAGATTCATTCCCTACAATGGTACCTGAGCCCACATCTGCTGAAGCCACTGAACACCCCAAGCCACAAAAGAGAAAGAGGAAGTCCAGGTTCTTCTATATGCAAAGATGTTTCAGTGAGATCAGGAAAGCCCAGAGAGCTACACAGCATGTCATTCCAAAAGCTGCTTTTATAAGGGTGGTTAAAGAGATCTCTGATAGATTGTCTCAAGTGGCAACTGTCTCTGGTCTAAATAAGAAGTGGCAACTCTCAGCCATTCTTGCCCTGCAAGAGGCCGTAGAAGATTTTGTTATTGATTTCATGAACGACGCTTACATTGCAGCCGCCCATGCTCATAGGATCACCCTTATGAATAAAGATTTTAGCATCATTAGTAGAGTGAGGTATAGGTTTGACAAAGTCCTGAGACCCTTGCCTTCCAATGATCAAAAAGCCTTTGAAATCCTTAACGTTCCCCCAAAATTGTCCAGGAAAGAGAAAAAGCTAAATGTTGAAGATGTTAGTGACCTATACCCTACAAGGGGTGCCACCCAGCAGGAGGCTTTCTTGAGTGAAGAAAATCAGGAGGTGTTTGAAACTGAAGACGATGTTTACAAGAGGAAAGCCGCATCACTTGCTCCCGTCAACAGCGAGAGGATGGGCAAAGTGTATGGGCAGATTCTTGTGAATGTTGCTGGGGAATCTGAGGAGGAATATCTTAGTATATCTCCCGAGGACAAGCCCATGTTGGAAAAAAGGGATGTCCAACTATCTGACTCCGTGGTATTTTGTTGCATAAGGTAAGGTTTTTTGTTGCATAAGTTAAGTCTTTTCAATTATATTTTGGATGAAATTGGTATTGAATAGCTTTTGCTATTATCTGCAGGGCATTGGTGTCCTCTCTCACTCTCGATATCCGAAGAACCATATACATTGTTGATCCACTTCTCTCTGTGGGACTTTTTGCAAAATCTGGTTCTAATATTTCACCATTTTTTCGTAGCTTCGATAGTGTGAGAAATTACCACATCTTTTTCCCTTATGTAGAAATGTATTTTTCTTTTTCTGTAGAGGAGAATTTATGTTCATTTGCTTTCACCCTTCTACTCACCTCTTTTATGAATTTGCAGAGGGCATTGGAGTCTCATCTACATTAATTGTCTTTCAAGGCAAATTATCTTTATGAATTCTCTCAGCGGTGTTCACGGTCAAGCACGAATGTATGTTGGAAGAAAATTACTTACTTTGATTTCTTTTATAAAGAAAATTTTGAACTTACAAAGCTTCCTTTTGCAGTGCTGGTAGACTCGTTTCTACATTTTTGGATACAACATACGAGGATCTTGCTGATCCTCAAAGGCCGTATACTTTTCTTCTACAAGAAGTTCCATTGCAAAGCGATGCGCATTCTTGTGGATGGAGAGTTATCTCAAACATTTGCAGAACAGTGGATTCAAATCTGTTACAAATAGAAGGAGTGAATGTAACTTTATTTCATTTGATGTTTGTGTAACCCTTATCATGATGTCTTTTCACTAACTTATAACATTTATTCTTACAGTGTAGAGACTATCCTGAATCATATGTTTGGTGGATAAGGGAGAGATGCATCGAGCTGATTCTAGACAAAGCAATCACACCATATGATCCTGACTCCCCTCTTCCTCCCAAAACTTCAATGGCCAAGGGCACAAGCAAGGGAAAGGTCAAGGGAAAGGGTAAGGACAATGGCAATGGTAAAGACAAGGGCAAGGGAAAAGGCAATGGGACCACTGCTGCAGAGTCTAAGAAAAAAGGAATGTCAGTGCTCTCTCCTCTTAAATTTGATCCATCCCCTCTTAAGCCCCAAGAAAGGAGACTACCTGTAAAGGTCAAATTTTTTCAACAATCAAAGAAAGGCCCTGTGAGAAAAAATATCTTTGAAGAAATCGATAAAGAATGAAAATAGCAAACATAAGCATACACGAGTCATTTTATTTTGGCTTTGTACATTTTTATGCAATTTTTGTATCTCATTGTGTAATGAAAATTTTCACTTGTAAATCGAATGTAATGTACATTTTATACACGAGCCTTATTATTTTGGCCTTGTACATTTTTATGCAATTTTTGTACCTCATTGTGTAATGAAAATTTTCACTTGTAAATCGGATGCAATGTACATTTTATTTATACACATTCGAAAGGCGACTTGCTTCACGATACCTTATGAAGTTCCCATTAAAAAATATCTCGAGGACAGTCTATTAAGATAAATTCCTGCCAAGTTTTCATTCTTAAGGCCCCAAACTCACAATTGTGGGAGACAAACACTTCGTACAAAAGAAAGAGCGCTCGGCTCTTTTACCAATTGTTACACCATTCACTTTGAACTTATATCTAGGGGATGTATTGTCTAGCAATTCCAAGGTATCCCTCACATCTTTCAGACTCCAATTGGAAGTAACACTCACATTCTTTACTTCTTCATGCGGAAAAACGTGCACCACAAGTTTATATGGTGTGTTCTCTGTATCAGAATCCAAGGGAACCCAAATACCCAATCTTAGTTTGTATCGCCTATAATCAAAGGCCAAAGCAAGATTTTGGCGAGGGATACTGTAAGCCAAAGCCAAGGATTGAGGGCATGCACTGCACCTCAAGATATCACCTTTATGATCGCACTCTTTAGATTTCCAATGCGTCCCTATAGTGTTGTCCAAATCCTCTTTCGAAAAGTTTCTACTTAACCAGGATACCTTCGTTCTTTGTAAATTTGCTGTTTTGAAGCAAGCCACGAAGATATGGAGGGGTACAAACCATGATAAACGTATTCTTCTTGAGATCCTTCCAGCTGTCATGGACTTTTTAATATCCTGAGATATTTTGAATTTGAAACTCTGCACTGTTACCTTGTCAGGAATCTCCCAATTTAGAGATGAAAGACTTGGCAATGGCAAATCTTCGATATTCCCATACCTATCCGCTTTAGAGGGAACCACATACTGTGCATAATATATAAAAACCTTGCATTCACTATAAAAAGACACAGTTTGATCGGCATAAATAATATCTGCCAATACCTTATGAATGGCATGGAAAGTCCCACTTAGGCTTTCCACAGGTTGCCATTCAATACTTGTTGACGGAAAGATATCTACAATGACGAACCGTTTGTTAGAACTTGCATAAATGGAAAAGAATTATATACGTTATTCAACTTATAACTTACAATGTGTTTGTTGGGGAACACGTTCGTTTGGAGGCAAGTGCATATCCTTGGCCATGTAAACATGTTGCACCTTGACAAACCAGCCTTCGGGCATAATTTTGAAGGCAATGATACGCCCCTTCCAGTGATGTTTTATATCTTCTCGTTTTCTTCTTTTCACCTTATGGGAGCCCTTGCAAGATGGCAGCATGGTAACCCAATCGTTTACAGCAAAGGTTTTGGGCTCAAAATTTCCATCTACTCCCTGGCTATAGACTGTGCAAGAGTGTATTAAACGAGAAGGGCGCCTGGAGGAAGCCATGAAAAGAATGAAAGCGCAGAGAAAGAAGCTCAAAGAGGGGTGAATGAACTAAAAAGTAGCGCCAAGAACCCAAATGAGTATGTATTGGGCGCCAAAAACAATATTGAAAGATCTCCCGACTTTCAAAAAACTCATTATTAATTTCATCACATCTCCGTCATGTATTTTGTCAGATTTGTAAGTAAATAACGTCTTTGGCACTCCAAAACATGTCAGACTTTAGGGGTTTTGGCTAAAAAAGAAGAGAGAATCACGAAATGGACTCCACTATCTCTAAAAAAGAGGAGACAAGAATACCATATTCTTGCACACGTGGCGAACTCTCTTTGGCCCTTTCCTTAATCCCGTGATTAACAAAAGTGCATTTTTTGAAGCGTTTTTGGCCCTAATGCAACATTCCATGTTCTGCCAATCATGCGTACTCTGAAAGGCCCTAGCCTCTGAAACTTCATCTTCTATTTATGTTCTTTTACTGAGTATAGCACAACAAGGTCCCCTTGTTCGAAGTCTCGCTGTTTGACATGCTTGTCAAACCACATCTTTCGTCGAGCCTTTTCACAAATCAGAGAGTGAGTGGCGAGGAGTCGGGTCTCCGTTAAGCGCTCTAGGTCCACTAAGCAATTGGTCCAAGCCTCTCTTCCCTCCCAACGCTCTTGGACTGCTAGCCTCAAGCTAGAGATGAAGAATTCTAAGGGCAAAATGGCTTCAGTTCCGTACGTTAGCCTAAAAGGCGTCTGTCCTACAGCCGTTTTATAAGCTGTCCGATAGGCCCACAAGGCCGCCATTAGCTTGTTGTCCCAGTCACTTCTTGAAGTAGACACGACTTTTGTAAGCACGTTGACTAAGATTTTATTTGTGGATTCGGCTTGGCCATTAGCCTGAGGGTAATAGGGAGAGGACTTCTGATGAATTATTAGGAAGGTAAAGAGCAGGTGGGCAATCACTTCATTAACGAAGTGTGAGCCTTGGTCGCTTAGAAGTTCGATTGGACAGCCAAACCTTGAAATGACCTGCTCCCACAAGAACTTTGCAGTGGTCCTAGCATCATTCTTCCTTGTGGCTCATGCCTCTGCCCATTTCGTTAGATAGTCGGTTGCCACTATGATGTAGCGAGCTTGGGAATATTGTGCCACATGACTGATAGGTCCAATAAAATCGATGCCCCATTTTTCAAAGGGTTGTCCGGCTATGACAGGGGTCAACTCCATCTTGTCCTTCCGCACAGGCACTTTGGTCTTTTGGCACTCATCGCAGTGCTTTACGAATTTAGTTGCATCACGAAAGAGGGTGGGCCACCATAGTTGGGATTGTAGCACCTTTCGGGCTGTTGTATCTCCACTAAAGTGTCCTCCAGCGATTCCACCATGTGCTTCTTTCAATGTGTCGTGCATCTCGTGCTCAGACACACATCTGCGCAATAAACCGTCTTGTCCTATCCTGTAGAGTTGGCTGGCTATCAATTGGTATGGCTGAATTTTCAGGATAAGTCTTCTCAGCCTGGCCTTCTTAATGGATCGCTCAAGTAGTCCGTTCTCTAGTACTCTCACTATGTCTTCGGCCCAATACGGCGTCAAAGCAGCTTTAAATAATTATTTCTCGCTAGACAGGTTAAAGAGATGAGCATCCTGTAAATCGTCAGGTATGCCTTGTCCAGCGGCTTCTCCTGTGGGCATGCGAGACATGTGGTCAGCCATGTAATGCTACTTTCCTTTGCGTACAACCACTGAGAAGTCAAACTCCAGTAGCAGGAGTAACCATCTAGCTATGCGTCCCGTAGCGCAAGGCTTGTTCACAAGATACAGCAAGGCCTGATGGTCAACAAAGAAGACAAAGGGAGTGGCTAACAGGTAATGCATGAATTTCTTTACCGCAAATACCATGGCCAACCCCTCCCTTTCCGTCGTGGAATAGTTCATCTCGGTCTTTGTGAGCTGCCTGCTGGCAAAACTCACCGGGTTGTCTAAGTTATGTTCACCAGGCTGGCATAGCACAGCTCCAATAGCAAACTTAGAGGCATCTATGTGTACATGAAACGTTATGTTCCAGTCTGGAGCTCGTAAGATTGGTGCAGTAGTGAGAGCCTTTTTCAACTCCTCATATGTGCGCTGGCATTCCTCAGTCCACTCGAACACTATCAACAGCTTGTACAATGGTCTAGCAATTAGTGCATAATTTAGTACAAAGCGTCGATAATATCCAGTGTGTCCTAAGAAGCACTGAACTCCCTTGTAGTTATCGGGTGGTGGTAAGTCAACAATGACTCTGACTTTAGAAAAGTCAATGACAATGACATTCTTTGACACTACGTGCCTTAAGACGCATCCGTGTTTCACCCAAAACTGGCACTTTAAGGGGTTCAAGGAGAGACGATATAAGCGGCACCGTTCAAAGACTGCTGGGAGCTTGTCTAAGTGTTCGATCCAAGTCGAATGGACACACAGATCGTTGACTAAGACCTCTAACTCCTTGCGAAGCATGTCTTTAAAGATGGTACACATGAGGCATTGGAAAGGGGCAGGGGCATTGGTCAACCCGAAGGGCATGACTATGTACGCAAAGACGCCCCACTCAGTGGCAAAGGCGGTCTTGTGCCTGTCTGCAGGATGCACTTGCACCTGGTTGTACCCTGAGAATCCATCCAGGAAACTGTAAGCCTCCTTGCCTGCCACCCTCTCAAGCATGTGCTCAGTGTACGGCAAGGGATAGTTGTCTCTCTTAATAGCAGCGTTCACCTTCTTGTAATTGACGCACACTCGAATTTTGCCGCTCTTCTTCATCACAATGACTATGGGTGACACCCAGTCTGTGTGCTCAATTTCGTAGATGAATCCAACTCTTATCAGCTTGTAAATTTCCTCTTTGATAGCATGAGCATGTTTAGGATTCATGGGGTACAGTCGTTGCTTGACGGGCGTTGCATCCGATGTCATGGGTATGTTGTGAGTCACAACACTCGGATCTACCCCCCATAGCTCTTTTAAGGACCAGGCAAATACGTCTATGTACTCCCACAAGAGAGCGACAAGACTCAACTCTTCTTCACCAGTCAAGTCATCAGCGATGAATACTGGTCGGGGTATCTCCCCTTCCAGGGCTAGGTTTACCTCCTTGACCTTGACTGGTCCTTCAATTGGTTCGCTCATCTGCCCTTTGACGCTTGGCACCTAGCAGAAGCACTATCCTATCCCCTTTTTTGAATTTAGTGAAGCGTTTAGGGAGGTCCTGCGGCTTTCGTTATTCTTCTGATCGTGCATCCCTAGGGTGCTTTGCCCCATCCTGCCTTGACTGTCTGCGCCTCAGGTGGACGGGTAAGTCCCCCTTGGTGCGTCTTGTCATGGGCGGCCTAGGGATCTTTGGGTTGCTATCCGAAGTAACTTCCGATTCGGAGTCAAACCCTCCATCTTCGCTAGAAGAGGTGGTCTCCCCTGGTGGCGGCAATTCGGATGGTGATTCGGTTCTAAGTACTGATGTCGTTCCTAATTGGGCTAGGCCCGCTTGCTCAAGGTCTATGGCTCCTATACATTCTAACCACGCACGATCACATCTCATGTGCATAACTCCTTGCTCCAGTCTAAGGGCCTGCCTTTTCTGCGGCTTGGCGTCTGCTCGTATTTGCTCAATTTCTCGCCCTTCAGTGTCGTACTCTATGGTGTCCACTTCACCCTCGCTCTCATCATCACTGAAGGATTGTTAGTCTTCGTATTCATCGCAGGAATCTTTGTCATTCGACTGCTCATCGTCTCTTAGGGCTTGGTATGCCCCGTGTTGTTGGTCAGGAACCAGGGCCCAGTTATACATGAGGTTCAGCTCGTGCACCATGGTCCATTACCACTTGGAATCCTCTAAGAGGTCCTGGAGTGGTTTGAAGTTGTCGGCTGGGTTGCCAGCTAGCTGGTCCGTTAGGTATTCCAATACCCCCTGGAGTGCCCTTTTGTTGGATGGCACTTGGAAGGTAATAGGCTTAGGCCTTCCACGAAGGCTTGCTGCCATCATGCAGACTGGTGTAGAGAGTGCTTTGTTTGTCTTGCCGATCGTTTTGATGGCCTGCTCATATGCCTCATGGTCTGAGAATGGCAGGTCAATTGTAGCGAGAACGTGCATCCAATCCCGCTCATCCTCTGGGCATGGAATATACTTGGTCAAGGACCCATAGGGCTTCCTGACTTGAATGTTCCCTTTGAGCATAGCAGAGATGGCGTCTAGGTCGACTGGTGAGGCCTTCCAAGCGTCCATCTCTATTCTTATGGCGTCAGTTCTATTGCCAAGGAAGATCAAGCCGTTACCCCAATCTTTGATGACCCTAGCGTTGCGCATCCAAGGTCGGCCTAATAGGACATCGTAGTCCACTCCCTTCATGACTATAAAGTCGACAGAGAACTAGACACTTGCGATCTTCACTGGCCAATTCTTCAGGACCCCGAATGGCTTCACTCTCATACCATTTACTAGCATGACATTAAACCGAGCAGCTTCGACAGGCGAGTTTCCCCAAGTCTGCAGCACTGCAAGGCTAAGCACACTAACCCCGACTCCCGTGTCTATGATTCCCTTCCTTGTTGTGTCACCCAGGGCTAGCAGGACTGCGTGCATCTCGGAGCCTTCCCAAAAGGTGTTGACGTGCAAAGATTTAGGCACGGAGTGCAGCGTCAGGCTTGGCAATTGTGTTTCTGCATCCTGGTCTCGAGGGTCTACCATGGCCTGCTCTTGCGATCCCTCAACCCACTGCTTAAGGTCTTGCCATAGGGCAGGGTGCTGCTTAAGAAAATCCCCCAGGCTAAGTGTTACAGGCGTGGTCACTAGCGTGGTCAAGAGGTCGTCAGATACTCATCCTTCTTTTAGCCTAGACTGTCCGGGCCAATGGCCGTGGCTGATCTGTGGCTCTGTTGTGTCTAGACTTGGTCTCAGCGGCACTGCTTGTGGCATAGTGGCTTCGGCCGACTTAGGTTGAGGCGGTGACATTGGCGTGCTCATGCTGGAGAGATCATCGATCTTGTTCTCTATGATGGGTTCAACATCTTTGAGATGCTGTTGAGCCTCCCTCACCCATTCCCTCACCTTTTCTATGGCCTCTAATTGTCGCTTTGGATGAGGGTATTCCCCTATCTTAGCGCTTCCCTTTTCAGTTGTCTTAGGGGCTGAAGTCTCTGCCTCCGCGTCTGAGACTTTCTTCCCAATAGAGGTAAAGATGTAGCACTCTCGGTCTTTAATGCGACCTTAGCTTCTGATTTCTTCTTTTTTCGCCTGCGGCTTTTCTTTCCTATTGAGGTTGTGTCAAGATTGCTAGGTCCTGGCAGAGAGATACCGACCTGCTTCGTTTGGGCTCGGGTCATAACTCGCAAGGGAATAGGGGTGGCCTCCCCATCAGGGTTTTCGACCCCAAACAGCCCCAATGGGACAGATGACAAATTAGCTGAGCTAGAGGACGGCTTCCTCTTTGGGCAGTCTATGAAAAGATGGGTGATTCCGCACTCTGCGCACCTTTGGTTAGCCTTGTCCCTATTTTGCTGCTCTCTTTTAGGGCTGTGTGATGAGACATGACCGGGGTGTCCGCAAGTCCAACAAGTGATTGGATCCTGTGGCTGCCCTCCTAGGCCTCTACCCCGTCCTCATCCTAACGCCATCACCGGCACGGGTCGATAATCCATGAGGACCGCATTGCCCTCGTCGTCATGCGAGACGTAAGGGTATATGTAGGTCTCTTCGTCATTCGGCTCCTCCACATAGTGTACTGGAGCATCGCTCGGTGGGTGGGTCACATAAGGACCAGGCGATCTAGGAATCCCTGTAGGATTTATGTCCATTCTAGGGATAGCTGGTTTCATATCGTTAGGTGCGGGTAGAGCCAATGGGGCTCCCCTTCCGAATAATGGCTGCAACCTGTTAGCTAGATAAGGTTGGCCGTAGGGTTGTGAGTGTGGAAGTCTTCGTGGTAGTCTGCAATGTGCGGCATCATGGCCAAACCTACCGCAGTTAGCGCAAGGTCTTGACCTAGGGTCTTGACACTCGGCCGACAAGTGGTTTC